>NW_022589715.1:13422170-13616291 GCF_004348235.1 Phoca vitulina | reverse complement strand
CCCCCCCCCCCCCCCCCCCCCCCCCCCGCCAGCAGGTCTCTAGCCTCCCCACCCGCGCCCTGTCCTCCCTCGCAGCTGTGAATGAGAACAGAGTGAGTCTTTTAGCAGGAGGCAGGGGCCTGAATGAATTGATCACAGCCTCCCAGCCAGCAGGGGAGGGGTTGTGAGCCTGGGCCTTTGCTTCTTAGAAACTCTTTGCACATCCGAAGCTCATATATTTCCATGTGCCTCAGAGCAAACGCCTCCCCACCTCACCCTCCTCCTTTCGAATTTTATTTTAATTCATTTTTGGTCCCATGTATTTTGTTTTCTGTTTTCTACAAGGGAGCCTGAATCAGGGCCTCAGAAAAACAAGACTGAGCTGCCAACTGGAAATGTTTGCTCTGGGGGCGAGTTCGGAGGCTGGCGTCAGGCGGGGCAAGATCCGTGCCAGTGGAATGTGATTTGGGGGGGAAGCTGCAGGTCACTCAATCGCTGGCAGCCCGCCCAGGAGCAACTGGATGCTTTCTGGGCTGTGTGTGTGTGTGTGTGTGTGTGTGTGTGTAGACTTTTTTCCCTCATGCAAACAGAGCCGTGGAGATGTGGAGACAGAAGCATTAGGAAGAAACTAGACAGGGGGTTGGAAAATCAGGGAACAGGGGAGATTAGGTGGGTGGGGGTGGGAGGCTGGTGCCAGGATCTGCACAGCTACTTTATCTAGCACCCACTGTGTTCCCGGCCTGGAGCTGGGGGCCCTCAGGAGCGAGGGGAGATACAGACCACCCCTGCTCCCAGTGACTCATAGGCTCCTTGGGGGGAAACAAGGCTCCCAGTTCAGAACACAGCCAGGCCAGTCTGGAAGTTCCCCAGAGCGGGCTGCATGATTGACTGAAGGTATTCAGGGAAGGCTTCCTGGAGGAGGTTTGGTAGGGTCCAAGCCCTGAAGCATGAAGTAGTGCTTTGAAAGGAAAGGAGAGGCGTTCACGATATTGTTCATGCCAAGCCCTTTACATTGACAATCCCCTTCAGTCCTCCCAGCAACCCTATGAGGGTCACTGATCTTTCCATCTGACTTTGCAAACAAGGAAACTGAGGCCCAGAATAATGAGGGAACTTTGCCAAGCTCCCAGCTCATAAGCTCAACTAACAGCTGTCCCACAGTAAAGTCTCACTTCTCCCCACCACACAGGGTCCTTTTCCATTTAGCCAAGTTCCCCAGGTAAGGGCCAATCTTTGTCTTTTTATTCTTTCTATCATCTATCTATCTATCTATCTATCTCTGGAAAGAAAACTGTTAAATTCAAAGTGGGGATCTAAGATGCCAAGGTAGATTTCCCAGAGGCAATGTGACAAGTCCTTGGAGATCAGAGAGGACCCTGCCTGGCTTCACCATTCCCAGGAGGTGGCAGCTGGGCCCCTTGGCAGTCCTGCCAGGTTCTGTCCCAAGCCAGGCCTTTCCTGCAGCCTGACTCACCTAACCGATGACCTTCGTCCCCTCCCACACTCCCCAGCATACTCCCTTCACATGCCAAGTTCTTTCCCACCCCAGGTGTTCACTCTGGGACTGCCCACTTTGGAGGTCCTCAGAAGCTGTGTATGCTACTCTGAGTGGTACATGAAACTCAGGTGAACCAGACAGAATGGATTTCTTCAGCGCAACCAGCATGACCCTAGAGAGTCAGGAGTCAGGAGACTAAGGGCTGCCATGACTTTCCAGAGATATCTAGCAAGTCCTTTCCCTGCTCAGGTCTCCGCTTTCTCAGTTCTATAGTGAGGAGTGGCCTGGATGGACTCTGAGCTGTCACACACTGAAGGAGAGAATCTAAGAATGCAGACTTGATATGCAGGTGTGGGATGGGAGGTGAGAGGAGCTTGTCTAAGGGGGCCAGCCCACCGCAGAGAGATTCTCTGGCAGAGGAAGCAGGGTCCAACACGGTCTCAGGAGTGAAGAAGGAAATAAGCCAGGCTCGGTAGGACAGAAGACAGAGTGAGGGAGGTGGAGTCATGCTCAGGATGGTTTGACCCAAGCTTGTCGGGTAGAGATCAGATGGACAGTAATCTATCTGATTAGGTTGACTCCAGTGGTCACTTGGGGACTTTATTGGCCTGAGGTCAAATAGTTGGTTAGTCTCCCCCACTGGTTCTTTTTACCTAACTGACCACTAGTATTAGTAAGCACTGGCTTGGGGTCACCTGGGCCTGCCAGATCACCTACGTTGGTTGAACTGACTCATCAATTCCACAAGACAACTGATTTTACCAATTGTTTCCAGGAAACAGGTAATTGACTGAATTTCACCAAACCCAATGATTGTTCTGGCTTTTCAGAGACAGTCTTTAGATCTTATGTCTTTGATCCTCAGCCACATTTAGGCTACCTGCTACTTAGCAACAACAGCCAGACCCCTGAGAAGGCTGGGGTGGGGGGGACTATGAACAATAAGCTTTGGGACTCAGTCTCTCCAACCATAAAATGGGAAGGTTGGACTAGATCAGGAGTGGCAAACACATGGCATGAATACTACCACTCTTCCTATTTCATCCACGGCAGACATTGCTAATCAATTACAGGACTCATTCCCATGGGACCCAGATGCAGCCTCAGACTCCTTTTCAACACAGGGCTTTGGGCAGCCCCTACCAATCAATCAGATTTGGCATGCATGATAAAAAGCATTTGTCCTCTGGGCACTAGATGATCTCCAAGCCTCCCTCCAGCTGTGCTGATCTAGGATTGCAACTGATTAGGTATCTGAGGGCTCAGCCTGGAGACCACCAGATCGACAGCTGTCCCTGGGGCTTCCCAGGTCTGTGGAGCTGCCCTTGAGCTGCGCCATGGCTGAGCTGGTGCCTTATTAATTTTCCTCACTGCTAATAAATGTGCATTGCGTCAGCTCCGCTCTGCCCCCTCATGTTCTCCGGCTGCCGCCAGCCATGGGGACTTTTTCAGAGAGCTGTAAAAATAGTTTTTTTTAAGGAGCTTGCACAGAAGCAGCCAAGCCTTTTTTGTTTCCTTTCTTTTCTGAGGGAATGGGGGAGATGGGTAGAGAATACTTCACAATGAAGGAATGTGCTCCTTGGGGAATTTAAAGTTGTTTTCCTTTTTTTTTTTAAAAAGGAGTTATCACACTCTGGTTTCACATCTATCCACAGAGCATGTCTGTGAGGATTGGTAACCGCTCCCAGGAGATCACTGGCTTAAGCCGGGTCTTGTTAGGCTGTTGACAACGTGGTGCTGATGAGCGGAGCCCTAATGAACTGCTTGCTTGCTCCCCGCCTGCCCCTGCCTGCTGACCCAGCTTCGGTGTTCCAGGGGGCTTGATGGCTCATGAGACAGCTTTTCTTGTCTGCAATGGAGGCTAGGCATGCAAGAGAACCCTCTTTCCAATGAGTGAATGTTTTCCATTTCCCCACTGGTGCTCTGGGTTTTGAAGAGGCTTATGTCCAATGCTAAGATGCTAGGGATGGGGAGTTCTCAGGAGTGGTGGGATCCCAGCTCCTTCTCACTCTTCCCATTTCATAGATAAAGAGACTGAAGCTTGCAGTGGGTAGGAAGGCAGGGGAGGCGGGAGCCAGAGGGGAGGGTACTGCGAGCGGAACCTGGGAAGAGGACGCATCTCTTGCCTCCCAGACCAGGAAGTCAAAGCTGCAGAACTCTGATGAGTCTAGCCCAGAGCTTCTTGAGCCTGAGAAATGTAGGCCGTTGTCTGAAAAGACAACACATTGTCACCGAGCCCTATGACACAATTGTACTCTTATGCTTTATGCTTTTAAATCCTTATATAATTATCAACCAAAACAAATCAATAAGTTCATAAACAAAACTACAAAGGTGGTAGAACATTAATGACATTAAGTTAGTACGACGGATAATGTTGTTTTGCTGAAACAGAACCCATAGAAGAGGAGCAGAGGAGAAGCAACAGAAGACTCTGGGCCTCTCCCATCAGAGGCCGTTAGGGTGACAGAATCTGAGGGACTGTATGAAGCCAGGCTGAGAGGGCGAGGCCAAATTAGATGCTGCTCAGAGGAAGCTGAGAGCCTGGATACGTAGTTCCTTCAGGGCAGCCCTCCCATCCTCTGGCTAACAGTGTTTCTTCCTTGGGCAGGTCTCCTTGAGGCTCAGATGATCCCCTGGCTTTTTAGCAAATTCTCTGAAGTCCAGGCGGTACCACGTGACCATCTCCTCTCTCCTCTGCCATCTTGCCCATCGATGAGAAGAACTCTTGCTGGGCTTTGCAAGGGAGTGGGTGCTGCTCCTTCCCGCTCCTATCTCCTTTGGGTGAGAACACAGACCATGAACATGATGCGTAAGTAGACCATATAGTGTGTTAGCAGCAGGAAAGGGCTGGTGGTTCGGTTGTAAAGGGGTGGTGAGGGGAGGCCTCAGCGACAAAATGACATGACAGCAAAGGCTTGGAGGAGGCGAGGGAGCAAGCCGTGGGTGTTTGTCAGGGAGGCGGTCTGCTGGGCCAAGTCTCACTGTTCTCCAGCGTGATTTAAATGTCCCTTCCTCCAGGTAGTCCCCCAGAGCTGTTCTGCCACCCTCAGAATGCCCACAGCTTTTCTTGCCGCATGGAGCACTTTGCACCGTGTCTTGCAGCTCTTGTCAGACTTGCGTTATCTTTCTCTGGGACCATGAGCCCCTTGAGGTTGGACATCCCACCTCCTCCCTCCAGAATGTCTGCCCCCCTGAGGGCAGGGGTGTTTGCTCTCTTCACTGCTTATCCCCAGCCTCAGCTGGTGGTCTACAAATGCATACTGATTTGTCAGAGGTGGACCAAGGAGGGGATGGGAATGGTCTGTCACTTGCACTTAAGCTCCTGATATGGACACTTCAACTCTTTGCCCCAGTCCCATCATGAGACCTGAATGGGCCCAAGATTTGTTAAATGAGTGGATGACTGTTGATTAAAAACCATTGTCCTCCACTCAGTTTATCAGTCCAGAGGCCAAAAGTCAGAGAAAAGAAACTGAATCTGACAGGACCACCAGTTTCCGGTGGTCAGAGCAAAGCATTCCTGTGACATGATCACCTCTGTCTCTGGATCCACTGGTTCTCCTGTCAAAGCAGCTGGTTGGGCAATAGTTGAGCAAGCCGACGTCCCAACTGTGCAGTGGGCCTTTGTTCATTCAGCAAGTACTTTCTGAGTGCCTACTGTGTACCAGGGATTGTTCCAGAGGCTGGGATACAGCCGTGGACAAGGCAGGCAACAATCCCTGCCTTCATGGTAAGTGCTTGAAAAACTAAAGCAGGGAAGAGGGAGAAAGGGGAGGGATACAAACTTTACATGGGTGCTCAGGGACATAGAAACACCGGAAGGGGTGAGGGAATGAGCCATGAGGATACCTGGGGGAAGAGCCTTGCAAAGGGAAGAGCCAGGGCAAAGATCGCTTGGATAGAGGAAGGTAGAGGGAAGATGGGAAAGTGAGTCCAAAAGAGCTTCCTGCCTGGATGTCTCATCCCTGTCCCCTGGATCAGTGTCCTGCTGATTAATGGTGGCAGTGTGGTCCCTGTGACTAGGAGCTAGGGAGGGACTTTGAGGCCATCAGGCTGACTGTATCCTACTTTCTGCTCACTCCCCTGGGTGGTCCTATCTAGGGCTGCTGTGAGGACGACTCTGGGTGCTCTAGTCATATGCACCCCATTTCCTTCTGCCAATCCAGTTTCCACTCTTCCTCCCTTTCTCGAGTGGCTGACAGACACACCCGCTTTGGAACAATGGGGACAGCCAGCAATGAGGACTCCAGATTCAGGAATATAGAATTTCATGTAGCAAGTGTCCAAGGTTCTATCCATCCAGCTAAGAAGATGTCCTACCAAACTGTCCCCCTGCCAAGCTGTCCTAACCTCACCCATGGGTGTTGCATGTGCACCAAGGAATTGCTGGCCAGGTTCCACTCAGCAATGCTGGGAGGGCACCGACGCATGGACGCCAAGATCGGAGATCCATATGCCGAGACCCTCGAATGTCCAGAAGTGGGGCCCTGCCATCTGATCCTGACCTGGAAGGAGCTGGAAGCACACTGGGCTGGTCCAAGGGAGGTCAGTGGCTTCAGCTGAGAGGTGGACAGCAACAAGCTCACCCAACCTGGCAGCACAGGCAGGGACAGCCAGGATGCCGAAGAGGCCAGCACCACCAGCTACTCAATCCCCCAGATGCTAGTCCCCGAGGTCTCAGGAGGCAGCAAAGCACAATGATTCAAAGCTTGGGATTTTTGGTCAGTTGCCCTGGGTTCAGAGCCCACTTCTGTTATTTCCTTTCTGTTGGTAAGTTTTTTCCTCCAGGAACAGTTTCCTTATCTGTAGAATGGGTTTACCTCCTTGGGTCATTATAAGGATTTAGAGAAACAGAGGCTATAATCAATCCCTGCATGGAAGTAATGATTGTTGCCTGGCTGCCTAAGCCCCCGAGCTCTTGCCTTCCTTTCCCTTTCTAGCTTCATTCTCGTTCCTTGGACCAGCCATCCAGGGGACGTGGACCCTCCCAAAGGCACCAGCGTGCCCGTGCAGGGTAACATCCAACAGTTGATTCAGTGGGGGATGTTTTTAATGTAGGGCATAGGTTTTCTTGGGGTGTCTGTGTTGTGCCATACCAAGCAGAAGGTGAGACCACCTTGAGCCTCAAAAGCCTTTTTATCCTGGCAACTCTATGAATTCACAAAATCCATAATACTGTCATCACAGGGCTACCACTGCCGGCTTCAAAGTGAGCAAGTTCCTCGTAGGGAGATGAGCGGTACAGGCAGCATCATACCACCAGGGGGCGCTGCCTGGCTGGTCTCACTCCTCTGTCTCTCTCTCTCTCTCTCTCTCCACCCCACCCCCCATTTCCCAAGGAGGCTGAGGGAAGGCAGAATCAGGAGCATTAACAGGGACCCTTCACATCACTTGGGCCCTTTACAGTTTGCCTCCTGTTCTTGTACATGCATTCCATCTTATAACTAAGGGGATAATGCCCAGATAATGAATTAAGTCTCAGAGAGGTGAAGGGGCTGCTCGAGGCCACACAGCTGGTAAGTGGCAAAGCAGAGATCCCTCCTAGGCTTGTATGATGCCAACCCCTGGGGCTCCAGCTTCTGACCAGGGGGGAGGCAGCATGGCGAGGGGGCAGGAGGGTGTCCTGGGAGACGGGAGCCAGCTCTGAGTCTTGCTCTACCCCCACCCAGCACAGCTGACCATTCCTATCCATTCCCCTCCCCTCTCCCCACATCGTGGGATTTCAGCGACCTTCTCTCGCTGAAGAAGGTGAGGGGCTCAGGCAGCACGAGTGGAGCCCTCGAAACTCAGGCAACATATGTGCTTTTCCTGGAGCGCAGCCTGGCCTCTTAAGGGATGATTTTCAGTCCTGCCAGAGACTTCCACACGAGCCACCCCAACTAGCCATGGATACCCTAGCCTGCAACTGTACCCCGAGTCTGGGGCAGATGCTGGGATGCAAGGAGCCAAGGCAGTGTGCTAACAGGGGATGCCTAAGGCCACCACGCACTCTACGTCATCACGATGCTCAATGCTGGACATGCAGCCTCATGTAATCCCCGGGCCGGCCTTAGGAGGCACAATATCATGATCTCCATTTTACAGGTGAGGACTCTGAGGCTCAGAGAGTACCTCTGCAGCTCTGGGGTGGGGGTGGGGAGCTGGCTTTCCTCGAATGTCTGCTGCTGACTGACTAGATGCACAAGGAGAGGGCAAGCGTGGATCTTGGCCTCTGCTTGAGTTCTGGAGAATGTAAAGGACACGAGAGCTGGCTGTCCTCCAGCAAAGGTCTCCAGAGCACCAATGCTTGGAGACAGGGAGGAAGGAGACTGTGGGCTTCCAGGAGCTCACAAACCTAGGGGGTCAGCCAGGTCCTCAGTGGAGGATAGATTGCAGCCAGACTTGTGAGCGAGCATGTGCAGAGGCCAGCAAGAGCGACAGGGGGCTCTGGTGGTCAGCCAAGGTTTACAGGAGGAGGGGAGACTGGAGCCAGTCATCAAAGGGTGAGGAAGAGCGTGCTCTGCAGAGCGGAGATGTGGGAGACCTGTGAGCAAAAGCTAAGGAGTTAGGGTCCTGTGGCTGGGTGGGGAGACAGCAGGTGAACAAGGGCTCCTCTCTGGGGCACACCCATGGTCTTATGAGAGAGAGAAGGTGCGGGAAGATGCTGGGTGTCCATGGAGGGCTGTGCCTCAGGGAGCCCATGCATTATGATGATTCCTCTTGGTGGGAAAAATGAGGTTTGGGATTTACTATAGTCAGAAAACTGCATGCCTCCATGAGTGTGAATGTGTACACAGCGTATCTTTGAAGCCCTATGTCAAAGTCGTTTTATATCTCTGATCTCTTTTTACTTTCCCAACTACCCTGAGAGGTTGGCTGGACAGAAATATCCTCAAGGACGGAGGAGAATACAGAACTCCAGTGGGATGAAATGTCTGGCCTGTGGTCATGGGGCTCGAAAGTTGAAAAGCCAAGGTCTATCCTGGGCTCCTGGCCCTAGCTCTATGCTCCTGCCCCAACTTCCGCCTGGACTGCCATCCTATCTCCCAGGACCCTGCGTGCCACAGGCCACCATGGCCCCTGCATCCTCTTGCATTTTCACAGGAGAACCCCCACCAGGTCTGGTGGGTCTGGGAGCAGGAGTGAAGGACTGAAACAGAAAGACAAGGACCCACTGGTTGCAGATGCCGGAGCCCAAGTCCAGGGTTGAGGGTCCATCTTCTTCTCCCAAACTGCTTAACGTGCCCGCCACCGCCTTTAGGAGGAACTGCTGCAGAGAAAGGACCGGGAGGGGTGAAGCCCTGTGCTGGTTCTCTGGGGCAGACTTGGGGAGTTGGGCCTCAGGTAGGGGCTCCCTAGTTTGACCTCTTCTTTCCAGAGTCTCCAGTGGGATGGCACTGAGGACCGAAGGTCGGGGGAGTGGTCTTCTGCGCCCTGCCAGTACCAGTGGGGACGTGCAAAGCTCTCCCTTAGTGCCAGGCCCTGCTCTGAGGGCTGGCACACATATTCTCAATCTCCACAGCCACCTCCAGAGGAAGGTTCCATTATTACCTCCCTTTTCACAGATGAGGAAAGGGAGGCACAGAGAGGTCCAGTGATTTGCTCAGGATCACTCAGTTTGTAAGTGGCAGAGCTGGGGTTGAACCCAGGACATCTGCCTCTAGGAGCTACTCTGCCCCTGTTATTAGTAACATTCATAAGCAAAGCCACCATTTGACCAGTACCTCCTGCGTGCCCGGGGCTTAGTTCCTTACAGCGAGCCTGGGACTTGGGCAGGACGCCCTGCACACTTCTCATCTCATAGATGAGTAAACCTAGGCTTGGCAGGCGGCCTGGGGTGAGGCACCTTCAGAATCTCACAGATGCCAGGTCTACCGAAATCGGACGTGTCCACTCTCCCCAGCCTCTGTGCCTCCCTGTGTGACAGTGGGAAAGCGCATTCCCTTTCAGAGCCTCAGTTTCCCTATAGCCTAGGCCTTCTACTCCTGGCCCCCCTGCTCCAGCAAGTGAGGGAGTGAGTGGGGTTGCCGTGCTGTGGGAGTGAGGGTCTGGGCAACTCAGGGCCTTTCCTTTCCCCCACCAGGCCCCCTCCCCTTCCCCCCTCGCAGAAGTCCAGAAGTCGCCGCTCCGTTTTTGTTTTTTGTTTGTTTGTTTGTTTTGTTTTGTTTTTTTCCTCGATTGGTGAGTTGGGACGGGGAGGTGCTGGGTGCAGAAGGTCGCTGCTGCGTCACTCAGAGGTCAGCGAGGCTGGCTAGAGAAGGCCCAGCTCCGATCTGGGGAAGGACCGAAGGGCCCAGAAGCCACGTGCTTGGGGCAGTTCTGCAGGGAGCGGACGGTCCTCGGGGGAAAAGAGAAGCACCCCGGACTTGAGGAGGGGGCGGGGAGGGAGAGCCAGAGGAGGCAGGTTCTGGACAGAAGGGGTGGGGGTGGGGGGAGGTAGAGAGGACGCGGACAAAGAAGGCGGCCGGCAGCCCAGCTGTTTTGAAAAATGCTTCCTGTTTCTTTAAAGGCGCTCGCGGCTCGGGCGGCCGGGGCTGGGGAGGCGGCGGCGGCGGCGGCGGGGGCTGCCTCCTCTCGGGGCGGCGGCGCTGACTGATCTCGCGAACTGGGCTTCTGTGTAAACTGAGGCTAAACAAACACAGATGGAGCGCAGCGGGCGTTCTCCAGAAATGCTGGCAAGGCGGCAGCGACTTCAGATGACACTCTGAGCGCTCCGGGAACGGACAGCCCGGCGGCTTCGCGGAGCCGGCGGCGCAGCTGCCCCGGGCGAGGGGGAGAAAGGGAGGGAGGAGGGCGGGCGCGAGAAGGGGGAGAGCCCGAGACTCCCAGGCGCTGAGCGCGGCGGCCGCCCGGGCAGAGCCGGCGCGCGGCGTGCAGAGCGAGCGCGGCGGGCGCGCGGCCCGGGCAGCCCCACGCCCCTGCCTCGCGCGCTGCCCGCGCCATGAAGCACATCCCGGTTCTCGAGGACGGGCCGTGGAAGACCGTGTGCGTGAAGGAGCTGAACGGCCTCAAGAAGCTCAAGAGGAAAGGCAAGGAGCCGGCGCGGCGCGCGAACGGCTATAAAACTTTCCGATTGGACTTGGAAGCGCCCGAGCACGGCGCCACCGCCACCAACGGGCTGCGCGACAGGACCCAGAGGCTGCAGCCGGTCGCGGCCCCGGTGCCAGCCCCGGTGGCGCCGGCTGTTCCCTCAGGTGGGGGCGCGGACCCGGCCGGGGAGCGCCGGGGCGCCCGGGCGCCGGAGGTCTCCGACGCGCGGAAACGCGGCTTCGCCCTGGGTGCAGTGGGGCCGGGACTCCCCACGCCGCCGCCACCGCCACCGCCACCGCCGCCACCGCCGCCTCCGGCGCCCCAGAGCCAAGTACCCGGGGGTTCCGAGGCGCAGCCGTTCCGGGAGCCCGGCCTCCGTCCCCGTATCTTGCTGTGCGCACCGCCTGCACGCCCCACGCCGTCGGCGCCCCCTGCGCCCCCGGAGTCTTCCGTGCGCCCCGCGCCCCCCGCGCGCCCCGGGGAAAGTTCTTACTCGTCAATTTCACACGTAATTTACAATAACCACCCGGATTCCTCCGCGTCGCCTAGGAAACGGCCGGGCGAAGCGACCACCGCTGCCTCGGAGATCAAAGCCCTGCAGCAGACCCGGAGGCTCCTAGCGAACGCCAGGGAGCGGACGCGGGTGCACACGATCAGTGCAGCCTTCGAGGCGCTCAGGAAGCAGGTACCGGCTCCCAGCCGCACACCCTCACTGCGCCCGGGGACGTTTGCTGGAGTGGGTGGGTGAGTGGCGGGGAGATTTTAGGGAGGATGAGGGTGTGTGTGAGGAGCGAGTTGTTCCCGCCCGGTCGGCCCCAGGGTCCAGACAGGTTTGAGCCCTCCTAGGGCAGTACCCTTTGCCACAGCGTTGATACGGATCTTAGCTTGCAAAGTGGGGGCAAAGGTTCGAGATCTCTGGCCCAGGCACGCCCTGCTTCTCCCCCCAGCCCCCGGGGCGACCCTTCTGCGCGTCTGACTTCAGCCCTCATAGTTCACTTTTATGGCAGCAAGTATTTGTCTTCCCGAGTCCCTTGGGCGCGGTGGGGAGTGGAGAGAGGGAATGTGGGAATCTGTCTCCAGCGAGGAAGCGGGGGCGGGGGGGGGACCCTTCCTCTTCAGGCATTTAGCGTGGTCTGGGTCTTGGGAGGCCTACGATGCTGCGGAGGGGTGGAACTGGTTTTGCCACCCCCTCTTCAGACCCTACCTCCTAGGAGGGATGCCTCTACACTCAGGCTGCTTCGGGGCCCTGCATCCAACCCCCTGGTATCCTTAAGGATCTGGGCTACAAGCCTGCGTCCCCTCCCCAAGGGCAGCTTCAGGAATTGGCTGGTGAGAGCCTTCTCAGGGGATACCCTCCGCTGCTGCGCTTCACCTCATGGTGAAGCAGGTAGGTCTACTGAGGGGACTGGTTAGTTGGGGGATCTGCAGAGCCTTGTTCTGGGGTGGGTCAGGGGCTTCTCAGTTTGGGGCTGGTGGGTGTTGCCTTCACCAGACAGCGTCCTCTAGGGGGATGGAGAAGAACATTTATCTGAGAATTACCGGTAATAGGGAGGGGCAGTTTTGCAATTACACTTTAAACAAGACTGGGACTGCCCTAGGGTTCTAGACTTCTGGTTTTCTTAGAGAGAAGGGAGATCTAAGAAGAAAGTAGTAAGTGCCCCCTGCCCGCACCCCCACAGGGAACGGGGAAGGATTAGGGGTGGATGTGACTGGTTTGGACAGTCAGGTTTTTGCTTACTGTACAGCTGACTTCCTGTGTGACTCCAGGAAAGTTACTCAACCTCTCTGGGCTTTAGCCAACAACAGAGTGTTTTAGAAAACATGATCTTCTTTTTGGATCCCACTCTGTTCTTCCTTCTGCGGGCGGGGTGGACAGGTGCATGTGTCCATCCATGGGAAGGGAATTGAGCTCCTGGGAGGAAAGAGGCTCTATGACTTGAGTCAAAGTGTCTTGCTTGGGTTTGGGTAAGATGCTTGGTCAGTGATGTGGCCAGCCACACCAGTTGGGACCCTGAGCAGTGGGCCCAGTGGAACATTCAGGCTTACCCTTGGGCAGCGGCTCTGTGTCTGAATGCCTACGGAGGGTGGCAACCCATAGAGCATCTTGCAACCTACCCCCAGGATAGAAGGATGACAGACTGGGCAGAAAGATGCCTGTCCACCTGCTTACCTTGCAACTAGGGAAACCTTGCAACTAGGGAAAGACTGGGGAGGCCACATGCCCAGGACATCACAGCTGGTGAGGAGCAGGGTAGGGCTGGCACCTAGGTCCTTTGACTACCAGTTCAGGGCCCCTTTTGTCCCTCTGATTGCCTCTTTCATTTCCGAGAAAGTATTCATGGTCTCTGTGTACTCAACTCAACTAAACGTCTCATTTACCCGGTGGCTTTTGCTTCCTTCAGTAATATTCCACCTTGCTTGATCTTAACATCCTGTCAGGTTGAATTACCCCATTTAATGGAATAGAAAACTGAGGCCTGGAGAAAGAAGGAAGGAGACTGGTCCAAGATCACCTAGTGGGTTAGGGAAGATGACAGCAGTTTCTGGAATGCCTGCCTGACCAAATGCTTCCCACAGTGCCATCTGTATCTGTCATGTTTATTAACGATCGGAAGCTGGTCTACCCATGACTGAGTCCAAGATGAGATTATTTAAATCCTGTTCTTTCACGTCCACGCTTTCTGTGGGGAAGTTCTACATAAGAAGGACAGATGCAGTGACATATATATGCCTATACACATGATCATTACACATGCCCAAGAGCACATACAAATACATGGTCACAGAGGTGCCTGCTCCTGTTTGTTTCCTCCCCGCTCAAACCACTCTGTCCCTTCCCCAGAAAGCTGCCAGGTCAGAGTGGGCATCTGCCTGCTGTTGGGAGGGAAGGAAATGTAGGTAGGGCACTTGTGATCTCAGAGCCAGGGGCTGAGGCCACACCCACAACAGCACCCATCCGATGGAGAAAATCCTCTGTCCCCCACACATAAGAGGTGCATGCGTGCACATGCATGCACACGTGCACTCTCACACACCCCAATCCAGACAGCCTGTAGCTCTGGATCTAGGCTCAAGTTTGACTGTTTGAAATGGGCCCTTGGCAAAGAAGGGAAAAGAAGGAGGATGGTTCTGCCTGAAATGAAGGCTTGGCCATCACAGCACCGAGATCAGTTCTGGGATTGTGGCTCTGGTCTGGGGTTTTGTTTCCCTGAGCAGCTAGCTTCCTGGTACAGTTAAAAGAGCACTGGGTGAGGAGTCCAGAGGCCAGGGTTTGAGTCGTGCCTCTGTTGCAAGCTTTCCGCGTAACCATGCAAATTCACTTTCCTTCTCTGGGCTTCAGTTGCTAAAGCTAGAAAATGGAGATAAGGCTTACCCCCCACATAGCTTCTTTGCAAAAAGCAAATGAAGAAAGGAATGGGGGCTGTAGGAGGAATGAACATTCCTTGAGCATTTATAGAGTCCTCAGTGCCAGGCAAGGCCTTGAGAGATGTGGAAATAAACATTCTGTAATCATTTTAATAACAATCATAGGAACTACCATTTATCAGAGGCTTGCTTTGTGGCAAGCACTGTGCTGGGCATGTTAGGTGTATTAGTTCATTTAATGAAATAGGTATAATTATTATCCTTCCCCCCCCCCACCGCCCCATTTCACAGATAAGTGAAGCTGAGGTTCAGAAAGCTTACCTAAGTCGGGCCGAGGTTGCGCACGTGGGGCCTCGTGGGTTTTGTAGCGCACGGCTCCTGGGCGTACCTCACTAGCTGTGGGGGTGCCGGGCCTCCTTGGCTTGGTGTAGTCACAGCCTGCAAAGCAGGTGCCACTGTCACTGTCGAGCCTGGATTCAAATAGGAGTCAGTGAGTCACTCCGATGCCCAGGCTTTTAAGAGCTCTTCTCTCAGCCTCTTGAATACCCCTGGCTGTCTGCCCTCAGCACCAGCCTCCTGAAGCCTTCTGTTTGGTCCAACCCACTCTGCTCTTAACCGGGAAGGGAGGAGGAGGGAGCTGTTTGGCCAAGGAAGTGCAGGTGGGGGAGAGGCCCTCTGGTCTGGTGAGGGGCTGGGGTGTGTGCGGGGCAGATGGTCAGGCCACACAGCACATGCCACCAGCCCAGCTGCGTACGGCCCTCCCGGCCGCCTCATGTGAAGGCCATGTGTGCACAGCTGGGCCTGGCCCATGTGCAGGGCTGCTCCAGGGCCAGGTGGGAGGGTGTCGAAAGGAAAGCCTGGCCTTGCTGGGTGTGGGTGGGGTGAGGGGAGAGGCCGGTGTTCTGGCCTTGGCCTCCTGGCAGCACCCTGGGACATCTGGTGTGTGCGCAGATTTCCTCTCTCCCCTCAAAATTTGAAGCCCCTCAGCCTTGACGGAGGAATGGCAGCCTTGCAGGGCAGAGGCCCGAGGTGGCACTGAGGAGCCCTCAGGGCCTGCTGAGCTGCCTCTGCAGGAAGAGGGTGCCAAGCAAATTGGGCCTGCGCCCCCTTCTCTGTTGCCCCAGAGTCTCCCAGGGGATCCTCACCGAGGGAACTCACGATGGACGGTGGGCGGGCACAGAGATGATGCCCCCAACCCTACCCTTCCCTCAGTCACAGACCCCATAGCATGCCAGGGGGCCATGACCCCACAGCAGCCAGGGCGCACCTCAGGGAATGGGGACAGGCCTGCCTCGGGGACTCCATCCACTCCTTACTGAGCCTCATTGCACTGGGGGAAGTGCCCTACCTGAGCCTGTTGTTGCGTGTCTCTATGGTCACCTTCCCAGGCCTGTCTGGCCCTGGGGCCACCGCTCGTAACTACTAAGACCCCGGTTCTCAGGGTCCAGCCTCAGGTTCTCTGGGCCGGAATCCCAGAGAAGGGATTTTAGAGAACCTATTTCGGTAGAACTTGACAAGGACCTTGAACAGCTCCGCACCAAGTGGCTTCACCCCAGGAAGCCAGCCCTCACTGACATGAGAGATTAGAGAAGAATTTCCAGTAGAATCAGGAGCTCAGCTGTGGGCCGTGAACACAGTGCTTTGGGAGCTCTGTGGGTCCAGGATCCCGACGGGCTTCCAGGAGGGCAGCCTGGGCAGGATCTAAAGTGGGGGACAGCTTTGAGCACTTTCCTGCATGTGCTGGTAGCTTCTTGGCGTTGTTTCTCTGTAGCGGCTTCCTGTATTTGCCTCCCGCCATCCCCTTCTCAGGTAGTGGGGACTCTGGTGATCATTTTGTTAGTAAGGAAGCTGAGATCCTTTAAGGTCATGGGACTGTCTAAGGTCACAGTGGACGGCCAAGAGTGGAGCCAGGAGAGAGTCTGGTTAGGGTGGGTGGGATGGAATGTTTGGGGGGCATATGGGATCTTGTCACAATCCCCAGACCTGGCCCTCTGAAGCTTAAAAATCCTTATGGGGTGAGCACAAGGCAGGTCCTTTTACTTTCCTAGAAGTTGGGCAATCTGTTAGGAATCGAAGGCAAGGGACCGTCCTGTCTCCTTTGCCCTGTGTCCTCTGACTAGGGGAGCAGAGCGCTGTTGAGGGGGTCCTCTGCAGGTGGTGGGGTGGCTGGTCATGCACAAAGGCTAAAGTCCCATGGGATGATCAGTCCAGACCTCTCCATCCCCAGCTCAGAAGGGTGGGCTGCCTATCCCCCGACCTTTGGTTGTAAAGGCTTATCCAAATCCACAAGCAGTTGCTTCCAGCTAGTTGGAAAGAGCCCAGCTAAGGCATCCAATGCTTCTCTGTAGAGTGGAAGAGATCATTTCTACCTCACTGGGCTGTTTAAAGATAAATACAGGCATTGTGTTAAAAATACCCTTAGTAGATCCCAATAAACAGCCGGGGGTGGCCTGGTCCCAACAATCACGTAGGGTACCCAGGTATTGTTGTTCTCACTCTCCAGATGAGGGAATCGAAGGCACCTCCCAAAGTCACTGGCAGGTGCCTGCAGTTCAGACCAGCTCTTTCCACCCTTCCTCCACTTCCCAGAACTAGGACCTGCTGCCAGACTCTTATTTTGTGAGGGCTAGGCCAGAACTGGGCTTCTGGGGCCACGGGGCTGCATCCTGGGGCATGGACACCAGGAGGATCTGGAATTAACCAGGTGAGCCCAGGAGCACCTCCCACCCAGGGGAGGGGAAGGAGAAGGAGTGAGCCGCCCAAAAGGTGCCCTTGGCGTCCTACATATGGCCACTTGTGCTGGGGGGAGCCTGGGGAGCTCAGTGGCCATGAACCTTCCTTGGGTACTCGACAGACAAGCTCCTGGCTTAGCTTCAGGTCTTAGCTGAGTGTCTACCTCTCTGTATCTTCATGTGCAGAATGGGATAAGAGTCTTTATTTTGGGGGAAGGTTTTAAATGGGACAGATTACCTGTGAATAGCTACCGTAATGTCAGATATACCACTCGGGCCCGATAGATGGTTTCCTTGTCAGATCTGGATTTGGATAGAAGCAATGGGACAGAGTGACAAAACTGGCCTGGAACCTGGACTGGAGCCCCTAGGTTGGCCTTGGCCTCATCTGTTATTCTGTAATCCTGCAATGACCCTGGATCCCCACACGCAGATCCTTCCCGAGATCCCTGGTCCCCACTGGCAGGAAAGCCCATCTGTTCAGGGGCCAAGGGCTCAATGAGCTGGGTGACTGCCCGCATGGCCCCTGGGTGAACACACCAGTAGGGACCTGTGTCACAGAGCTGCGCCCAGTGCCCAGGGGCCTCTGGCAGGTAGGCACTCCCTCCTGGGAGCAGAGAAGGCAGAGGTGCTGGGCTGGCTCTTGAGACACCCCCCTCCCCTATGCCAGGACTCCCGGGAACCTTTCTGTCCCACAGACCTTGTTTATTTGTTCAGGCTGATAAGCAGGATTCTCTGGACTCTGGTCGGGAACAGGCAAAGTGCATTGTTCTGCTGGCTTTTCTTGGATGGGTTTGGAGCCACAGCGAGGACTGGGGGGTGGGAGTTGGGGGGGTACTGCACAGGAGTCTGCATTCTCTCTGTCACCAACCTGCCCCTCCTTTGGTTTCCTAGTCTGGTGAGGGTCAACTCCTTGGCTGCTGGAAGATTTTAAAAGGGGACAGCAAACCTTGCCTCTGGTGTGGGTGCCATTTCAGGACCCCCACTGGTGGGGGGGGCGTGATGAACAGGCATCGTGTCCTGGCTCCAGGGCACGTGTCCTGCGTCTAACCTGCTCTGGAGCCCCTCTTTGGAGACATTCTGCAGCCCCAATCGTAAGGACTCGCTGACTTGTATCAGGCCTTACTGTATGCAGTGTGCCTATCGCTGCGGTGAGGGCAGTCGTGTTAGCAAATGAAGAGGAAGCCAGCCCTTGGAAAGGTGAGGTCCGTCGCCCCGGGGTCTGCTAGCCTGGGAGAGCTATAGAGCAGGAGGTGAGCCCAGATGGCTAAAAGGTATGTGTGCTTAAGCTCTACACTGAAGAGCTAAATCTTCATCCTCCGAGAGAAGAAAGGGTTTTGAACACATTTCTAAACATTCTGGAGCCCCCTGGTGAACATGGAGGTAGATCATTCATTTATTCATTCATTCTCTCATTGAACAAACCCTTTGGAGGGCCTATTAGGTGCAAGACCTGTGCTAGGCCCTGCAGACGTGAGCCTCCCCCCATCAGCTCACAGGGAGACTGGCCATTAAATGAGTCACAATAATCAGGAGTTAAGGACAGTTGGGGGGCTATTAGAGCACTGTTAAGGGCAGGTGTCCACTCCAGCACTCCTCCCCTTGTCCCCTGGTTTAGGGTTGGGAGGGGAAGGTCAGAGAGAGCTCCTGGACAAAGTGAGAACAAAGTGGATGATGCATTTAGGGCCCCATCTGAGGTGACTGTCTTATTCATGCTTTCTCAGTTTCTGCACCAGTGACAGGTCGGGCCGGGCAGTTCCATGCGGTGGGGGCCTTAGAGGACCCTGTGCATTGCAGGATGTTTAGCAGCGTCCCTGGCCTCTATCCAGCAGGGGCCAGTACCATCCTCCCTCCCCTGCTCCCCAATACTGACAGTTAAGAATGTCTGCAGATATTGCCAACAGTCCCCCGAGGGACAGAATCATCTGCAGTTGAGAACCATTGGCCCAAAACAGGGCCTGGTATATGGGGGATACTCACCAAATACTTGTTGAGTGGACCTGCTGGGGCGACCCACTCTGCAGGATGGGGTTAATGGGTACCAGAGTCGGTGGTAGGGGTGGATGCTGGGTCTAGATCTGGAATGCCAGAGAGAGGAGAAGGAAACTGGAGCCCTGGGGGCTGGGTGAGCGGTACATCAGAGGAGTGGTATAGACTGTGTCGGTTTGCCCCCATCAGATGGACGTTGTGGGGTCATTTCCACATCTCAGCTCAGAGCTCAGCTGTCGTCTTCATTGTTTTTTGCTCGCATGCACGGTACAAACATTGGCGGACAGTGTTCGAAAGTTGGACGCTCTGTCTCTTCACCCCGTACAAACCCCTGTGCAATTAGTGAGCGTCTGCTTGGCGATGAGTCACTGACAAGCATGTCAAGTCTGGTTGGGACTGTAAATATTTATGATGCACCTGTTGCATGCCCAGCAGCACCGCAGGTCCAGAGGGCATAAGGAAAAAGAGAAAAGAAAAAGGAAGCCCTCCCAGCTAAGCACTGGCACGTTCCTTCTTGTATGTTCCCAGAGTCCTGGGTACCTGACTCTTTTATGACATCTCTCTTGAGTGTGAGTTCTCTGAAGTCAGGAATCAAGTTTTTATTTGTAGTTGGACCCCTGCGTGTCCAGCAAAACAAGGGTTGCTGAATGAGTGAGTGAATGGAGTATCAGAGCTGAAAAATCTGAGACTCCTTCTTAGGGAGGGTGGGGGACAGAGCTCTGTCATGGTGGGAACTCACATGCTTCATTCCTTTTGCCTTGTGGGCGTGAGCTGAGCCTCAGTTTCTTCCCCTACACAGTGGGAACGTGGATGTCTCCCGGAGTTTGTGAGTGGACGAGTTGAGATGCGTGCGGGAAAACAGTGGGTGCTTTGAACAGAAAATAGAATACTGGTCAAGGGATTCGACAGGCCACCTCTGCTCCCCGGCGGTCCCCTCTCGGGCAGCAGGACATCATTGTGAGTGGCCCCGTTTGCCTGGCCAGGGTGCCCTGCTGGGCTGTGCTCAGTGCAGAGCCCCCGGCAGCCCCTCCTGATGCCTTCTCAACCCCCAGGTGCCGTGTTACTCCTACGGGCAGAAGCTGTCCAAACTGGCCATCCTGAGGATCGCCTGTAACTACATCCTGTCCCTGGCGCGGCTGGCTGATCTCGACTACAGTGCCGACCACAGCAACCTCAGCTTCTCCGAGTGCGTGCAGCGCTGCACCCGGACCCTGCAGGCTGAGGGACGCGCCAAGAAGCGCAAGGTACGTGCCAGCCACGCAGGCAGCAGTCTCCGGAGGGGGTCGGGAGAGGTGGGAACGGAAGTCGGGGCATCCCACTCTCCCCCAGGCTTCTGAAGGGGCCAGCAAGATGAGCCTCCTAGAGGTTTGCTGGGAGTCGCTCCCTGGGATCATGGGGGTGACCCTATTCCTGGTCCTGGGGCTGGCGGGTACCTTGCACAGGCACCCTCGGCCTGGGTTTGCTCCCTTCATGTGGGAGATGGTGTATCTGAGGCTCTGTCTGGTTTTTTGTGCTCTGGCGCTGATGTGCCCAGGTGGCCCCTGATAGATGTTGTATCAGAAGGAACCAGAACGAGATCCTCTGAGCAGGGTCACAGACCAGGAGAGCCCTTCGGCATGTTTGGGAGTATGGCTTGGCCTGTGCATTACCTGAGGCCGTGCATTAAGGCGAGTGATGTTTGTCATTCGTTCATTCATTCTGGAGAGATTTGTTGATTGCCAACCATGTACCATGCATATTGGGCAGGGATATAAAGGTGACAAACGTGGTCCCAGTCCCCATGAAGCTCCCAGGCTGGCCAGAGTGGCCCTTCTGCCAGTGGATTTGGGTGGTACCGTATGGCAAGGTGGCCTCGGAAGTCTGTGCTAAGGGCAGCAGAAGGCCCGGCAGAGGAAGGACAGCTTACCTGTCCTGCCCAAGGGAGTTTGAGAGGGCATCTTGGTCTGGTCCCTCGATCTGGGACCGGAAGGACAACCAGGAGGTCACCAGGAAGATGAAGCAGGGCACAGCATCCGAACCAGCCCGTAGCAAGCTTGATGGGTTTGGAGAAACATGTGCAGGGGGAAGCGTGGTGAGCACAGCTATGGTCCCCGAATGGCCTGTGCCCCCAGCCGTCCCACTTGGGGGTCAGTGCCAGGCAGTACTGAGCAAGGCTTATGGCAGCCCCCTGGATCTCTGTTCCTATGAGGGGAAGAGTCATAGAAGGCAGGACCCAGCCTGTGTCCATGAGGTGGGTGGAGCTGGGAGAGACGCCTGGCCCCCTGGGCATCCAGGGATAGAGAGGGTCGGAGAGCCAGGTGACTGGCATCCTCCATTCTTCCTGGCCTGCCTCTCCCTCTCATCCCTGACATTCCTCCCCCCAGCCCCCCTCCCCCTCCAGCAGGCTCCTCTCTGGGTCCTCCATGTTTCCCAGAGGCCTCTGGGCCCTGAGCCAGGGAGGCCCCCCATGGACTCTCCTGCCTCCGCCGGGGAGGGCCCCGCACGTCCTCCCCACCAGCCAGCCACGGCCGCTGCCACGGTAATTGGACGTTGCATTCCTGGGAGTGATTTAACGTGGACCAATTAGATGAAATCCTCGTCAAGCGGGTGAGA
Organism: Phoca vitulina; assembly: GCF_004348235.1. Lineage (NCBI taxonomy): Eukaryota > Metazoa > Chordata > Mammalia > Carnivora > Phocidae > Phoca > Phoca vitulina. The sequence continues at coordinate 13,595,123 of NW_022589715.1, read as the reverse complement.
GAGGAAGCGCCACTGGCTACTGGCAGGGCGGCTTTCCTCTGGAAAGTGACACGGGTACATTAAGGGCTGATTGATGGCTCCATGCAGGGCTCTGTGACAAAGGAGGTTTATAAACTCTGGGTGAACTTCCCGTGGCATTTGGGCGGCCCGGAGGTGTGGATGGGCAGGGTGGGCAGGCGCCGTTTGCTCCCAATCCACCCCTCAGCCCCTCACCTCCCCCCGCACATCCCCCCTCATGTGCCGAGACAGGAGCACTGACCCTTCCCTTCCCTGTTCCTTGATTGGGGCAGATAGAGTCCTGGGCTGGGGAGGACGGAAGGGGAGTGGGGTGAAGAAGATGCCCAGCAGAGATGAGCTTTTGGCTCCGCCTGAAATCCTTTCAGGTCTAAGACACCTTAGAGACCATCTGGTCCAACTCCCCATTGCCCCGATTGGGAGACTGAGGTGGCAGATTGTGGTTCGGGGCATCCAAGTCCCTCCTCACCACCTACCAGCTGTGTCATCTTGGACCCATTTCTCCACCTCTTCGAGCCTTGGTTCTGTCGCTGATAAGTGGGCATGGTGGGAACGTCATCAGTGATTTCTCAGGCCCTTTCCAGCCTCCGTGCCCAAGTGGCGGTCTTGCCTTTCCTCGGAAGAGCAGGGGGTATCCTGTGTCCCCTCCTGCTGGGTGGCTGTCCCAGGGGCTGTGCCTGCAGTCAGCACTGCCAGGAGGACGTAGATGGACAGGGTCCTGGAGGTGCCGGGACATACGATGACTTGTCCAGTCCCAGTGTTCTGCCCTGGCAGGCTGGGGGTTCACGGGGCCACCCTGTTTCTGTGGCTTATGCTTTCCTGCATGTCTGTCACCGTGCAGGTTGGTGAGTCCTGAGGTGTCCTCAGGGAGGGCCCAGTGACCTGCCCAGTGGCCCTGAGTGGCTGGGGCAGGCCACCATTCTGTTAACCGGAACCAGGGGGGCTGGTGTCCCTGGAGATTCACTTGATGATTCATTCATTCAATGTTTATTGAGCATGTGCAGTGAGCTCTGCACTGGGGCTTGACCCTCCATAGTCCCTGTAGACAGAGTGGATGGATTGAGGGCTCAGATTGAGCCCCTGTCCCCCCCTCCCCTGTGGCCACTGAGGGTTTGGGGATGGGAGTGAGCCAGGCTTACATCCTAAGGAGAGAGAGGGAAAGCAAAGAAGGGAAGAAACTAGAGAACGCATGCCAGTGTAAGTGAGTGGCTCAAAGGAAGTCCTCTGTAAATGGCAGCTGTGACGGGGGTGACCCTCACCAGTGTGACTGATGATCTCACAGTGCATGTGTCCCCAAGAGGCCGGGTGACCCTTTCTCAGGACACCTCTGTGAGAGACTGTGCGCAGCGTCCTCTGAGATCCCTTGTAGTTCTAACGAGTTGCCTTGACGGCCCCCCCAGACCTGTGTTAAGAATGGGATTTAAAGTGAATCCAGCCCCCCCACCTCCTGCCAGGCCTCAGGTGCCCCCTTTTGCCCATCTCAGCCCTTCCCTGCCAGGGCCAGAGACCTGCATCCCTTGACCCATGGGTCCTCTGTCTCTGGGCCTCACAGGACACAACTTCGAGGGTTCAGAGCCTCGTTTGGAAGCCAGGGTCATGCAGAGAGGCCTGTGTCGGAGGCCGGAGGCCGCCCAGCCCGGGGATGGGGGCGGGGGCGGGGGTGGGGGGGGTTGTCATGGAGGAGGGGTAGATGGGCCCTAGAGAGCTCAGTTCTGACTCTGTCTGTAGTTGGAGATAGCGCACGCTAAGCACCTGGCTCTGGGCCATGTTTCTGCAGCTCCTGTTTTTAAAGCAGCAACTCCTGGGAGCTTCGGAGGAGGAGGAGGAGAAAGAGGAAGAACAGCAGGACTGGTTCACACCTGGGCTGGGGCGGGGGTGGGGTGGGGGTGGGGGCTAACCAGACCTGCAGAATAAGAAAGGACCGATTTCCCACAATCCAGGGTGCCCCTTTCCAGCGACTTTAACCTCTGGAGTAATAATCAGAGTAAACTAACGGCTACAAACATTGACAGCGTAATTTTAACCCTGGTGCTAAATGGCCAGCAAGTCTGTTCCCTCGGGGTTGCTTGCAGGCCATTTGGGGATGGGGAGAGAAAAAATGTCATGATGCACTGAGTTCAGGGCTATTCCGGAAGCGTGGGCAGTGATTAGGGGATTAGGGCCCCCTGGGGCTGTGCCAGCTGGGGGGAGGCTGGGGGGAGGCTGGCTCTGCAAGGCTGGGAGGTTGCTCCTTACCCTATGGGTGCTCTGTCCCGGAGGAAGCGCTGAGGCTGGTGTAGCTCCGTCAGACTTACGTCTTCCCTCTTTTCCTGCTGCTTTCTAGACAGGGGAGGCTCTTCCTGGTGATGGCAGGTCCCATCTCATGTGCGGACTTCCGTAGCTCTGGTGTTGGGGACAAGCTGAGGTGTACATTGGTTGTGGGTTGGGGGTCACTGGGAGCCAAGGATGTTTCGAGGGGCCCCTTACTGTCTGAGCGGCTGAGCCCAGGCCTTGGACAGGACCTGGTGGCTCCTGCTGTGTATGTGGACCGTGCCCAAGCCCCAGAGCTCGTGAGGCAGAGTCTCAAGAGCTCCTGCTCTGGCTGGATCCAGCCGCCTGTATGCAGGGTCTCCTGTGTCCCCAGAGTGTCTGTCCACCGAGGGGCACTGCCCTGGCTCTGTCCCTACCTGCATGTACATAGTCACCCCCACTGGGGCCTCCGGGTCTACTTCTGTAAGGTAAGTTGTCACCAGAAGTGATTTCTAAGGCGTTTTGGGGCCGGGCTTTCTGAGTTGAGGTCCCTCAGCCCCTTTTTCTGTCTGAATGACTAAACGCCTCACTCTTACTTTTTCTCAGCCCCTTTTTCTGTCTGAATGACTAAACGCCTCACTCTTACTTTCCCTGTGCCCTGCGTGGGCATTTCACACAGATCTAAAAGTTGCTCCCAGAGACTGCTGGGCCCCCCGTGCAGTGTGTCCCAAGAACACTGATAATACCTGAGGTTCTCAGAGCCTGGATTACATGCCGGGCCTAGTGCTTAGGGCTTGTGATGGGTCGCCTCGTGACTCTTCCCGCCAACCCTGCGAGGTGGGTACCAGTGCTGTCTCATTGCCCAGATAACAAAGCTGAGGTTCGGAGGCCTGAGGAACTTGACCAAGCTCCCTTAGCCAGTAAGAGAGGTGTGCGGTGGCCCCTGCCCTTCCCTGTCCTGCCTCCCACATGGAAGTGGGTGTGCGAGAGGAGCTTCTTTTTCCGTATCCTCCCGGCCAAGTTACTGAGTTAAATACCATTTGCCTTCAAAGCCCATAGAGTCCATCTATGCTGGGAAGAAAAGGGGGGGTGGGTGGGAAACCACCATCAAATTCCCTTCTAGTCATAAAAATGGATGCAATGTATTTTTTCTGGCATTCCAATTACATAGACGTTTGTCGCCAACTGTTTGGTCTAACACAGAGTGTTCTCTCAGCTGCCGTTTCTCCTCTCATGTTTGACATCATTAGTCCACAGGTCTGGCAGGCACTGGGCTGGAGGGATCACTGGCTGGGGAGCCTCACAGGTGAGCTGGGAGCCAGCTTCCCCCGGAAGGCAGAACTCGGCCCTCTGATGTTCCCCGGGTGGTCCTGGGGGGTTGGGTAGAGGCGAGGTCCTGCTTTCCTCTCTCCTCTCACACTCTCTCCACCCCCCTCCTGTGCCCTTCTCCAAATTGCGCCCCTCCTGACATGCACTCACAGACCCCTCCCTTCTCCCCAACATGGAGCTTTGGGCATAGCAAGAAAGAACCAACCACTCATGATCAGAGAGCCACAGGGACATGGGAAGAGCCCTCTGATGCTCTAACTGATCACCCTTGGGGATGCAGAGACCCTTCAGAGAACCCTTTCCCCCCGGAGCACCTCTTTGAGCCAGGGTGCTCCTCTGGAAATCCCTGCAGAGGCTCAGTGACCCTTGGTTCAGAATGCTGGAGAAAGGGTGTCTGTGTAGGTGGGAGTTAAGTTGAACCCTACCGTTCTTTTCAGTTCTCTGTGGTGCTGGCATTTAACTTTAAGGCATATGAAAGCATAACAAGGAGACCCTCAGCAAGACTGTGAAGTAGGAGAGCTTTGGGGCCGGAGACCTGGGTTTGAGTCCTGACACTGGCACTTTCTAGCTGTGTGACCTTGGGCATGTCACTTAACCTCTCTGATTCCCACCCCCCATCCTCTCATCTGTAAAGTGAGAACCACATGCCTTCCTTGCCACCTTGCTGGAAGGATTAAACAGGGTCCCATTTGAGAAAAGGCCGGCACATTCTCAGTGAGTGCCAGAGAGGAAATGTCAGGAATTTACAGCAGTGAGATAACAACTTCCTGTGGAACCCCACAAAGTACTATCTCAGGAAGGGGCAGTGCCTGGGGTGGATGAATGACTGATCAGCCAAAAGGCAGATAAGGATGAATAGCTCTGAATGGGGGACCCGTCCCTCACTAGCACTTCAACCAAAGCCCTGGTCCTGTACCCGTAAGGGGAGGTGAGCGTGCAGCCAACCCAGAAATTCCTGGGCTTTTGAAGTTCATGGATTCATACCACAAAACATGCCTCATGTTCGGTTGTGCAGTCATAAGGCTAATAAACTGTCGCCAACAGCCTTGTGGACCATGTGCTAAGTGTCCATGGTCTCCCCGACACCTCACATACATTATCTGTACCTCATATTACACTAACCCTGCAAGTGAGGACCACTTCCCCCGTTGCACAGAGGGGAAACTGAGGCAGGGGGTGTGTGGCTAACAAGTGGTGGAGTCGGTTCGAGCCTGTGTCTCTTTGGTTCCAAACCCCATGCTCTTCAACTCTGGAGGCCTGCCGGGCCCTCAAGCTCGCCTGCTGCCCCACGGGGTGGCCCTCACCCGGAGGCCCCCCGGCAAATAGGCAGATAGCTGGGTGCTGCGCCTCGCCCGGAGCTCTTACGTAAGCAGCCGGGCTGCAGCACGCGGAGGCTCCATTCAGCTGCAGGGAGCCAATAGCCCGCCGGGGGCGGCCCTGGGGGTGGCGCCGGCTGGGGTGGGCCGGGGGTGTCGTCAGCCCCCAGCACCCCCAGCGCTGCCCCGCCGGCCAGGCCTGACACCGGGTTACGTCGCCTGGCGGCCTCTGGCTGCAGCTGGGAGCACGCCTGGTTCCCATTCGGGCCGCTGTGGTTTTGATTAGCTGTTCTGCGGGGCGGGCCTGGTGGCGAGTCCATGGGAGCTCCGCGGGAACAGAGGGCCCCCCGCCCGGCCGCCGCGGCCCCCCCTCCTGGCAGCCCCAGACTCCAGATGTTCCGAGCGCTCGCTGGGAAGGCCTGCTGGCGCCACGGAGGGCAGAGGGCAGGGAAAGCACGCGAGCTGGAAGCCCAAGCACTCAGTCACCGCAGGCCCTGGCAGCCCGCCCAGCCCGCTGCTGGCACATTCCCCAGCTCTCCCCTGGCCATCTGTTCCCAAAAAACCCTTTCAGAGCCTCATCATCACTCAGGATACAACAGCGCGAGCAGCTGGTTTGGAGGCAGAAGGGAAAACCGTGCAAAAGGTCCTTTGTGAGAGAGGAAACTCACTTATGAATAACAGGGCTGGACGCCGTAAAAGTTGGCGGCTGGGATCCTTGTTTCTCAGGCGCCGCTGTTTTCTCTGGACTTTTTATCTCCGGTTTTTATTTTGTTTCCCCTCGTTTTCTTTTTATGTTGCTTCTTCCTCCTCTTACACCACTTATGACTTTTCTTCCTCCTCTAAGGTGCCCGAAGACCACCTAATTAGTTCTCCTGGACGCTGCCAGACCCTCTTCCTTCTCGAAACAGTTGAAATTGGGGATCATTGGAAGGGACTGTTTTCATAAAACCTGGGCTGGAGGGGACAGACGGGAAGGAAGGGGCCTGGGAGGGACACTGTGGGCAGGGCCCAGCCGTCAGTGTTCGGGTCTCGGACAAGAGGCAGAGAGACGCCAGAGATAATGTGGAGCACCCCCCCCCCCATCGGCTCCTCAGAGCAACACAGAGGTGCTTGGGGAACACAGTGGCGTTAATAAACACCCTCGTGCTCGGGCCCCTCGGCTGATTGCACTATGACATGAAGCTTTTTTAAGAACTGGCTGTCTCTGCCAGGAGCTTCTGGGAGATGTCTGCCTGGAATCTGGGCACCTCCTGGGAGCAGTCACCGGGTGGCCTGTTGGGAGCCCACGGGGTGCTGGGGCAGGGCTGGCAGCTGGTACACCAGCATCGGGGAGGAAGGGAGATAGCAAGGCATGGCCCGCCTTCCTCACACCCCCTGGAGCCCGGATGTGGAGCTAAGAGTCAGGCAGGGGGCTGCCAGGTGGAGGTGGGGAAAGGGATGCCTCCCAAGTGTTAGAGGCTGGTGATTTCATGGAGGGGGGCATGTCAAGGCCAGGGGACTGGGGGTCTCCACTTTCCTTTCTCAATTCCCCGCACCCCTTTTCCACTGCCCCCCCACCCCCATCCCAACAGACCCAGAAGCTCTGGAGCCCCTCACCACAGCAGTGGGGAAAGCCTGACATCCCGCGTAGGGGGGTGCGGGGCTGGCTTCTTCCAAGCCAAGGACTCTGGGCATTGGAGGGCGTCTGTGTGTCTCATCTACCTTGTACCCAGGCCCCTGCACTTCATTCCTTTGCCCTCCTTTCCTCTCTCCTTCCCTCCCCATTTTAGTTGGAAAGAGGCAGCTCCGGAAAGGCCAAATATTTATGTTTATTGCAATTCAGGGCCATTAATCTCACCATCTGAAGGGCTCCGAGCGGGCTGAGATCTACCCTCCCTGCTTGGTCTCAGTGGGCAGGTGTCTGGGTCTGGACTCTGAAGCTCACCTCCGCTCTGCCCTGGGGCTGTGTGACTGGGTGGCCTTGCTCAAGTGTCCTATCTGGAAGATGCCCAGCCTGCCTCCCGGACCTGCTCAGGGGTGGATGCACAAAGTATGTGAAATTGTCTTGTCAACTCTCTCCTCCCTCCCATGTCTTCTGCCTGAGAAATTGGTCTTCGTACAGCCAAAGGTGAGGAGAGCCTGGGCAAGGAGGAGGGACCACTGGCCTCAGGCCCCTGGTTGTAACATGGAGCCAGCCCAGTGACCAGAAATTGCTTTCCAGCCCTGAGGCTTTCAGAGGACAAGGCAGGCAGAGGGAGGACAGGCCTGCCCACCGCCCAGCCCTGAGTCCCTGTACCCAGCACAGCAGGAGGCCTGGATCAGTGCCAGCAGGCCTCGGTTCCTCGCCTGCCCTTGAGCCCCTTATCCCCTTTCCACCGCCCCTAGCAGACCAGAAAGCTGGTTCTAGGGGAAAATATCAATCCCTACCTTCCTTGAGCTCCTAGTAAAAATATTTCTGGAGGGAGAAGTAGGGAGCCATTCCTTCCTTCAAGACCCTCCTGCTCTCCACCCAGAATTCACAGCCCGCTGGGACCTGGCCCAGCTGCCCAGCCGCTCCAACTCAGTCGGTCCCCACCTGAGCTCCTCCTAGCAGCTCTGCCACAAGCCGGGTCTGACTGCCTCAATCCCCCTGCTCAGGACCCTCAGGGGCTCCCCCCAGGCCAAGAGTAGAGGCCACACCCCTCCCCCAAGTGACCTGGCTCTAGCTGGTCACTCCCCGTGTCCCAATTTACACTCTAGCAACAAGGAACTCCTCGCCCAAAGGGGCTATTTTTGGTCTCTGTGCTCATGTTGTCCCTTCTGCCTGGAATGCCCTTCTCCACTGTCTGTCTGGCTAACTCCTGCTCATTCTAGAAGGCTCAGTTCCTGCTGGAAGCCCTCCCTGACCCCTACCCAGCCTCCTCTTCAGGGCCTCACAGCATGGCCACTCTGCAGCCTTTACCACAGGGGTGTGTATAGTCTACTTCAGGAACGTGTCCTGTGATACACTGTGAAGTAGTGATATAAGATGGTCTATTGTGTGATCTACTGGAGCTCGTGTTATGTCATTACATTATATTTTTAGCTGGTACATTACATGACATATTACATAATATTGTAACCCTTGTGCTACATTACGTCATACAGTGTTTGTGTAGTGCGCTTCTCTAGCCAGACTGGGTGGCCTTTCACTTTTGTGTCCCAGCTTCTGGCACATAGTAGGCCCCCAAATAATGATGCAGCGTTCCTTCAACTAAAATCCACATAGCGGGCGGGGGCTGAATCTTCCTATGCTGAAGGCAGAGACTCGAGGGAAGGATAAACTAGGGGCTTCAGGACACAACCAGAGAAATGCCCGTGTGTTCCCTCAGGCCCCTGTTTGGGGATCTTATGTCCTTATTCCCTTGAATCAGTGAGGAAATCTTTGCAATGCAGATCACAGAACCCCCTCAAGCTGCAACTTAAACTAAATAGGGGCTCCCGTTTCTCAGGAAAGCTGAAGGGAGGCGGCTGCTTCCTGGGCTCCAAGGCTTCTTTTGGTCTTTGCCTCATGGCTGCATAGTGGCTGCCACAGCACCGAGCACTTCATCCTCATGCTCCATCCAAAGGCAGGACAGGAACTTTGCTGGAAAGAGCATTTCCCCTCATCAGTTCAGTCGCCCTGCCCAGACATCCCCTACCTGCCCTGGAAGAAGGGGTGCCCCCCCCAACCGTAACTGAGAAAGGCACCAGGATCTCTCAGCTGGGAGTGCAGCAGGCTTAAATAGCCACGTGGCTCCTCCCTGGAGGATTGACCCTATTTTGTGACAGGGTGGTTTTCTTCTCAGTGGACCTAACCAGGGTCACCACCTTAACCACACACATTTCACCATGGCTCCACAAAGTCAGAGCCAGTAGCTCCATTTTCAGCAGCCAGCACTGAGGTTAAAAGAACCTGGGGAGGGGGGCACCTGGGTGGCTCAGTCGTTAAGCGTCTGCCTTCAGCTCAGGTCATGATCCTAGGGTCCTGGGATCGAGCCCCACATCGGGCTCCCCGGTCCGTGGGAAGCCTGCTTCTCCCTCTCCCACTCTCCCTGCTTGTGTTCCCTCTCTTGCTATGTCTCTCTCTTAAAAAAATCCTTAAAAAAAATAAAAATAAAAAAAAATAAAAGAACCTGGGGGGCCAGGCCAGGCCACTAGTGTGACCTTGTACCTCTCTGCACTATGTCTTAGAGTTTGCAGAGCCCTCTCGTGCCCCTTATTCACTTGCCTCCTACAGCAGCCGCCCAGGATGCACATTTCTAACCATGGCAACTAGATGGGGAGGCTGGGACCCAGAGGTGAAGTCACCCAGCTCAGACAGCTGGGCAGGCCAGGCGGGGTGAGGCAAGCTCCTCAGCCCCAGACACAAGTGCTTCTGAATCTAGACCATCTCTGTCCTCTGCTGCCCCCAGGGTGGGAATGTGAACTGCAGAAGGTGTCTGGCAGTGCAAGACCCCGGGGGCCGGGACAAGTGGGTCTGAGTGTCAGCCCCGCCACCCCTCTGCCCCCAGTGACTTAGAGAAGGGATACCAGACTGGGCTGCCCACCTAGGACTTGATTCCATTGCCAGGCAGAGGACACCCTGTCTGTCCCTCTGCTGTCGTGTGTGTGTGTGTGTGTGTGTGTGTGTGTGTGTACGCACAGGTGTCCTGGTGAGTCTAGGCACCATCTGTCAGGGTCGTGTGGGTTGAGTTCCTGTCCAGGGGGGTAGAAGGTGTGACTGAGAACCACCCACCCACTGCACGACCCTGCCGCTCTCCTGCCCCCGCATCCCCACCACCACACACACAGCATGTGCCTGGGCAGCCAGTGTGGTTTTTTGCCAGGTTGACCTGCTTCGGCCCACCCACCCCCTCGGCATAGACACACAGCGATTCTTACTTGTTCGGTCTCTTTAGTTACATAAGCAGAAAAAGATGAAGAAAGCATGAGGACCCTGCACATTTATTTAAGAATAAATACTTTAGAGTGTTTACTATGTACCAGGCATTGTTCTGGGTGCCAGTCACTTCAGAGAACAAAACAAACAAAGGCCCCACCCCTTGGAGTGCAGAGCTCGGGGACACAAAGGCCATGCATAAAAGCTCATGCAAGAGCCCCAGGGGGGCCTTCTCCAGAGCCCACTACCCTTAATCTCTGCCCAATTCTTACAAGCTTCACTCCCTGGTGTCTCCAACCAGAGCAGCTGAACAGAAATAACCCACTGAAGTGGGAGGTCAGCTCCTGGAGCAGGTGCAGGGACAGCACCCGGAGTCACAGCTGGTGCCCTGATGGGGTGGGAAGAAACAGAAAAGCAAAAAGAGCAATGCCAGACACTCCGGAGGGCCAAGAAGCTCGTGCCATGTAGTGTCGTGGGGGAGGGGGCCCCAGAAGCCTCAAGGACCTGTGGAGTCTCCTGTGGCCTGATGTTTCTGGGCTTGACCTTGGGTTGTCAAGAGGAAGCTAAAGTACATCCAGTAACGTCTGACTGAGAATGCAGGGAAGTGCATCAGTTATCGGGAAGGGACCTGTCCAAGCTGTTTGGCACAGAAAACACGAGGCTTCCTTTCTCTGGGGAAATCTGCTCCCGGGGAAGGGCTGGTTCTAGGATGTCAGCGCGGGGAGGGCAGGGCTCCTTGTCTCTGGCTCATTGCAGGATCCCCAGTGCTTCCAAGGGAGCGGGCATGGTGTAAACACGCAGTAGATAGTTGCTGAATGAACGGAGGGGCGGAGGGCTTTCCAGTTGCGGTCCACAGCGTCTAACAGGCAACTCCTCTGTGCCCAGTACAGACCGGGACCCTGGCAGGCTGAGGTGCAGACGCAGTCCTGCCTCGGGGAGCTAATGGGGCAAATGGCAGGGAGCCACACACACACACACACACACACACACACACACGTGCGCTCTGACACGGGGCTGCCCAATGCCCAGTGCTTTGCATTGCCACCGTTGTGCTCCTGAATCCTCCCTACAACATTGTGCAGTAGATCACGGTTATTACCATTTTATAGGTGAAGAAACGGAGGCACAGAGAGGTGAAGTAACTTGCTCAAAGTCACACAGCTGGTAGAATGGGGAAGTCAGGATTCAAACAGAGGCCGTGTGATGTGCTCCTACGGCAGGGCTTATTGTCTGTGAGTAGGTGTGTGTGTGCCCGTGCATGTGGGTAAACTACTCGGTTCTCTTCCAGTCTTGGCCTTTCCCTGGTGCAGCTGGAAGCTACTTTTGGGTCGTCGCTGATGGACAGGCAGGGTGGCAGTGGGTAAGGAGCCCTGATCAGAGATATCCCACCCTGGCCTGGATCCCACGGTGCCTCCAGAATCTAGCTGTGAGGGGCCTAGGGAAAGTGAGAAGGAGCAGGGGAGGTGTTTTTCTCACCTTAAAACTGCATTTGCACAGTTTTTATGGAAGTCACTTGATTTTGGGGGGCTGTCCGGGGACCTCATGACCACCTATTATTTCCCCCACTGGTCCTGAAATAGCCACAGCTAGGCTCCTTCCTGGGGGTCTCCTGGAGACACCCTGCGGTCTTTGCAGAGGCTCGCTGGCCAGCACCGGGCAAGAATTGGCTTGTCTGCTTGGTGTGCCATCACCCCAGCTGTCAGTTGCCGTGAGGACTGGGGAGGGAGGCACCGAAGATGCAGAGGAGTGGTGGGGAGCGATCCCCAGGTGGGGAAGAAGCAGGCCTGACAGGGATCTGTCGACACGATGGTTAGGTGTGAGTGTATGTGTGTAGTGTGTGTGGGAGTGAGGGGTGAGAGTCATGGGTGAGGGCCGACCGGGGAGCTGCCAGGGAGCAGGGCCGTCCTCATCTGGCTGGGCCACCTGTCTGCCCAGCTGTCCACTCCCCTCCTGTCTGAGTGCCTCCTCTGGTTGTGGGGGCAAGGTCATGGGCTCCTTGGGCTCCTGGGGTCTGGAAGAGCAGTGGGTAGCCAAGTGGAATTGGCTGGACAACATCGCAGAATGGGAAGCAGATGGGAAGCTGCAGCAGCTGGGCCTCAGACCCTCCCTCGGGCCAGCTCGACCCTCACAGTGCCCTGTGCTCTGGGGGGGGTGGGGGCCAAGAAAGACAGGCTGACGGACGGGAGAGATAAACAAAGGAGAGGCCAAGAGAGAGTTGGCACAGAGACACACAGGCCAAGCATGGAGAGAGAACCTGAGAGACTGGCAGCCAGAGAGAGTGGCCTGTAGCCCAAGAAGGCGTCAGCATGGTGGGGGCTGTGGGTCTCCCTGGCCGTCCCTTGCAGGCTCAGTGAGCTCCTTATGGGCTCTGGCCCTGGCTCTGGGAGTGCCAGGGCTCCCAGTGCCAGCCACCTTTCCCTTAGGCTCAAAGGACAAAGACTGAGATTTTCTTAGAACCCAGGAAGGTGGCGGCTGGGTGGATGGCTTGGGGACTTGCCAGACCCGCTTGCCGGTGAAGAAGCTGCTCTCCAGAGGTCAAGGGGTCTGCCTTGCTGTCCTGCATCCTGGCAGGGTGACCTAGGGAAGCCAGGAAACTGTGCCAGCCTCCATTTCCTCATCTGCAAAATGGGAGCAGCGATGGCCACTTCCCCAGGAGTGTGTAAGACAGCACACGCAAAGGAGTAGAGCATGGCGCCCGGCACGAGGCCACCCTCAGTAAATAAATAGTAGCCCTAAGCACTGATTCACTCACTTCTGTCCTTAGGCCTAGGAGGATAGGGGTGCCGAGGACGACAATGCCTCTTCCTTCCTTCAGGAGTTCACGGTGGAGGTGCTTGGGGTGAGTGAGGGGATGGTGGCCATCATACCACCAGTAATTCGTGGCACGGAGGGATGTAGGGGTCCATATATGGTGCCTCGGGAGCGCAGAGGAGAAGCACATTTTTCCCAGCCTGCAGTGGAGGTGGGGGCAGGCGGGTTAAGAGACTGGACTCCAGTTAGCTCTGATTATCCCGGACTGGGGAGACAGCAGGGACCCGGCCACAAAACCCCGCCCTCTTGGAGGTTACGGTCCAGCCGGTAAAGCTTTAGGACAGTGTGGGGTATGTGGACAGCGCCCTCTCAGTGCTCGCCCGGCCCACCGGGGACCCGGCTCCACCTCTCGCAGCTTAGCACAGGAGGGGGCCCCAGGGCTACCTGCTCCCAGCCTCAACACTGTCTGATGCGGTGGATCTTTCTTATGTCATGGACTGACTCAGGTTGGAACGGATCCACTGGGCTCGGGAAACAAGGGGCTTAGACTGCCGGACCCACTCATGCTCCCGGCCTGGGGGGCTGGGGCCCGCTGGGTAGGGGAGCCTCTTAGCAGCGTGGACAGCTGTCTGCACACTGTAACCTGGAGCCCCTGGCAAGCTCGGCCGCTCCTTGAGGAGCCAACCCAACAGCGACCGGGCAGGTCGACGGTGCGGACCAGCCGCAGTGGTTTGCGGCCTCACCCCGGAGTCACGGTATCGGCTGCCCCAGGCCGGGACTCTGACCCCGTGCCTGTCACAGGGCTGGCACCCAGTAGGGACTCAGTACGTCTTTGTTAAGTAAATGAATTCTCCCGATTCATGGTCCCCAGGAGGCTTCTCCCGGCTCACCAGGGGCTCTGGCCCCAACTCTGCAACTCTTAGATGGCTGGGACCTCAGAGGGCCCTCCCAGCCCGGACACAGTGGGATCCTTGATTCACACCATGTCCCCACCCTCGGAACATAGCAGTCAACTCCAACTGCTCATAAATTTCCTGCCTGTCACCCCTGGCGCCCAGGCCAGGCGAGGTGGGAGGCGCTGGGGGTGGGCTGGTCCATACCTGCTTCCAGTTCCCTGGGAAGTTGGGAGGCCAGAAGCCCGGGCCTGTGCTTGTGCCCAGAATAATCTCAGCAGCGCCTGGCCCACGGAGAAGATGGGAAAACACATGCGCCAAAGGCAAAGGCGTCCGGGGGGTGGGGGGGCTTAGGGCACAAGCACCAGCTTACGGTGCAGTTGGCACGACCCAGTTCCACTTTCTTAAAATTCTATGTCCGTGTCAAGGATATGTAAATAATAAACATTTTCTAAAAATAAGTAAATAAATAAATAACCCAAACAAACCAACAAAATATACTCCATAGGTGTATCTAAGCCTGAGAAAAGTAAAGGAACGATAGTCACCCCACGTTCCCAGTGGGGAGATTGAGGTGACTGAAATTTTTCCCTTCTGTTCACTCTTCTGTACTTTGTACACTTTCTGTAATTAACATGCACTACCTACGTAATTTTTTTAAAACTTAACTGCTTGACTGAGATGACGTCAGTTCACCCACTGGAAGTGTACAGCTGAGTGGTTTCTCGTATTTTCGCAGCTATGTGCAACCATCACCACGGTGCATTTTAGGACTTTCTTCTCAGGCGAGAAAGACACCCCGTATGCTTTAGCTCTCCCTTCCTACCCCACAGTCCTCCCTGCCCCCTGCCCCCAGGGAGCCGCTAGTCTGTGGGTTGTGCCCCTCTGGACACTTCATGTGAATGGAATCCTAGAACATGTGGCCTTTTGTGACTGGCTTCTTTCACTTAGCACACTGCTTTTGGGGTCCATCGTGTTCTAGCATGTATTAGTACCTCCGTCCTTGTTCTGGCCGAATAATATTCCATTGTATGGATACACCATACTTTGGTTATCCAGTCATGAGGTGATGGACATGCCTTATGTAATTTTAGAAATTGTGTCTATTTTTTTAAAAATCCATCAAAAACAAATTGGTCAATATGACAGTTGGTTCAATGTGACTATTTCTGATTACTTGAGACTTTTCAGACTGTGATGCCATTTTTATATTTTCGGACACCCGTTCGTCAAAGGGAGGACCCAGCTTTTTGCAGGGACGTGAGCCAGCACCTTCCTGTGCCTGCACGGTGTGCCAGGCCCTGCCAGGGCCATGGCTCCTTTGTCTCAATGACTCTTGGCAACTGGCCTGGAAGGCAGGTACTATTACTGTGTCCTCTTTAAAGATGGGGAAATTGAGGCATGGAGAGATGAGCCCGCCTGTCCAGGGCCCTGTGGCCTGCTGACTTTGGGGCCACAGTGGACCTCACAGTTCTGCATTTGCAACCAAGCACAAAGGCCCTTCCCAGCCCACATGTTGGTGCACTGAGAAGTGAAAGATAAAATAATACCTAATAGTGTGGGTCTGGAAAATACATCTCCCACGTCGTCCCTGCTTGTCTTTTTTTTTTTTTTTTTTTTAAGATTTTATTTATTTATTTGACAGAGAGAGAGAGAGGGAGCACAAGCAGGGGGAGCGGCAGGCAGAGGGAGAGGGAGAAGCAGACTCCCCGCCGAGCAGGGAGCCCGATGTGGGACTAGATCCCAGGACCCTGGGATCATGACCTGAGCTGAAGGCAGACACTTAACGACTGAGCCACCCAGGTGCCCTCCCTGCTTGTCTTTCATAGTTTTGTTTTAAAATAACATTTGAAATCTGACTTCTTTTTAGGAGAAACAAACAAACAAACTGTCAGGATTTCCATTCCATTGGATCTTTTTCTGCATCTGGAAGAATATATCCAAATTGCTAAAATAGAAAAAAAAGGATAATTCGAAAATAGTGAAAAATGGTTAAGTAGGTAGAGTGGACTGAAAATGAATATGAAAATCATAAACTGAAAATGAGTTTAAAAGGTAAAACACCTGAGATGGCAGATAGAGTCATTTTTTCAAATGCCCCTAAAGTGGTAAAATTGCGCTGTAGTACACAGAAGTGATCGAGAGAGGAAGCCAGTCCTCGTAAAGCCAGAGAAAAACTTGGTAAGCAGAGGAGGTATAATTAGAAATAAAAAAAACGGGACGTGAACAAAAGTGAAAAAGGTGCAGCACTGTTCCAGGTTTCATAATAATTACCCAAAGTTTCCCTGAAGTGTAGGCATATTTACAAAAATGCTAAGTTACATTTGAAACGGGAAACATATTCCGTGGTATATAAAAGCTATAGTAAATAAAATGCCTGTGACTGGAAATATTTATTCACTTGTTCAACTAATATTTATCGAGGCGCTCCTATGCATCCGGATGGTTCTAGGCTCCGGGGCTTCATCAGCAAACAAAACAGACCGTGTCCCTGTCCTCGTGGAGCTGATGTTCTGGCCACAAATGAATGGACAGATCAAAAGATGATTTCTAAATGTGATAAACTCAACCACTTTGCCACACTGACCAAATCCCCTCCATCGAACTCAACACGTCAGAACCACGGAAAGGGACCTGGGAGGCCATCTTGTCTAGTCACGTTCAAAGTTTATTTTCATGGCAGACTCTGTTTAAAGGGTATCTTCTATGGTAAGGGGCTGGGACTTAGGGGGCTCTTTAGAGCAGTGAGCCAAGAGCCTTTCCCAGCTGCACCCAGAGCCTTGGCCCACAGAGGAAAGACCACCCACAAAAGGTCAGGGCTGGATGGGAGTCGAGAGACCCTTCTCACATGCTTCTCACATGCGGTGACACAGGATGTTGCCCCCAGCTCCATGCGAAGGGGTCTGTGGTATGGTTGTCACAGTGGGGAGTATTTGCCAGCCATTTCCTCTGTATTTGTAATTACCTGCCTGTAATTAATACACACACACACACACACACACACACACACACACCCTGCCCCTTCTGAAGGGGCATCCGTGGGTTTGTCTCCTATACCCCAAGCATAGCTGGTCTCTGGAAGAAATCTGACTGAGGCTGGACCAACCTGCTGCCCCCACTGGGCATTTGGGTTCGGATGCTGAGGCAGAAAAGAAGCAGATACTTGAAGTCCAGGGAAGGGCCACAGATTGCCTCAAGGTGCAGTTGTGATCACAGAATCAAATGAATTCAGCAGATAGTGGGTAAATAAAGCCAGACAAATTTCTTTACTGCAGGACTTTTTAGAGCCTTTAATATGCTTTAATATATGTAGTGACTTTCCAAGATGGGGCCAAGGTCTGTGGTGTTTCCCAGACTTATGGGCTGTACCTCACCTGTCTAGTATTCTACAGCAGACCCTTTGGGGAGAGTGCATGTCCATGTATATGTACTTACACATGCTGTATAAGTGAAGGAATTAAAGCACAGAGAGGGAGGGTAAGTTCCCCAAGGTCACAAAGCAGGTTAATCTCAGAGGAGGTCCTGGCACCTAAGACCACCTAGTATTCTTCCCCCCATGCCCCATTTGACATAAGACTTCTTTGGTTGGTTGGTGCATGTGCTGGGATTCCTGCATGGAGGTGGGCGGTGGGAGCCCAGGTCCGCGTAGACACCAGGGAAAGGGTGGGATGGAGCACGGGATGGGGCACTGAAGGTCAGGCTTTGGGGAGAGGAACCGGCTCCATTGCTCTTGGTTGCTCTTGGGTGGTAGTCATGGCTTCCGCAGGGTCCGAGAGCCAATAGAGGGCTTGGGACAGGCGCCTTGACGGAGTGGCCAGTAGGACAGCTCGGGCCGCCGGCCGAGCCAGCTTCCTGCGCCTTCCCCCAGACCGCAGGTGGGCGGACAGAGAGGGCCCGCCCAGGCAGCCAGCGCCCGGCTGACGCGGGCTGTAAATCACCCCTGGACCACAGGCCCTGTGCCCTCCCCATGGGTTTCCTTCCCGCCTCTTAATCCTCCTCCTCAGACTCGGTCCCAGGAAGCAGATTCCTGCCGGGGCCAGCCCCGCACCGCACGGCGGGCTCAGGGGAGGTGAGCCTGGACGCGGCGCATCAGGATGCTCCCTCCTCCCGCGTTCCTTCCTCCCTCCTCAGCCTCCGTTAGCTGGGCGAACCCCCCTCCTCCTCGGACCCCCACCTCCAGCCCTGCCGCCGGCCAAGCCCAGCGCCCCAGGCCTGCGAGGCTCCCCGGGGCCTGCGGTTGGCAGGCCCTCCAGAACCGTGGTTTGGCGGCGGCCCGGCTCCCCAAGGCTGCAGTTGAGCCGGAGCGGCTCCTCTGTGGTAGAATAAACACTGTCAATCCGGATTCAGATCCGCTGTGGCCAGCTTCCCGCGCCTCCTCCAAACGGGGGCGATAGCTCACCTCTGAGATGGGGGATGCGAGCAAGCCCCCTGGAGTGGCAGAGGTGCCCCGCAGAGGTTTTGCTTCAGAAACATGCAACTTAGCTGTTTGTTCGGGGTGGTCGCAGGAATCACAGAGAAGCGGTACCTGGAGCTGCTTCAGTAGGAGTGGGCTGCACCAGGTTAAGGCACTGCCATTACTCTGGCCTGTTCTGGGAGGACGTGTCCTCGCAGACCCTCCCCGACAGCCCCTAAAGTCCCAGCAGCCCCTGTGACCCTGCCCCATCTCCTGCCCCTTCCTGGTAGCAAGTCACACCCTGTGGTCACTGTTCTCAGGAGCAACTGCAAGGCCAGCTGCCAGAGCGAAGGTTCCAGAGGTCAGCACGGTGAGGCCCTTAGAGATGGTCTAACCTCTGTGGTTTCCAAACCGTGCTCCTTAGCACCCTGGGTGCCCAGAGATGTCCCAAGCCTCACATTGGAGGGAATGCACCCTGCGACCCCCTTGCCCTGTGTCCCCCCACCCTGCTGCTCCAAATACACCAGACCATGTTTCTCTGTTTTCTGTGTAGGGCTGCCCAGGTCAGACTTCATTTCTACTGCTTAAAAGAAAGTTTGACAATTATTGACCTGGTCCAGCTGTGTCATTTTATAGATGAGAACGCCGAGGCCCAGAGAAGTCAAGTGACTTGTCTCAGGGACCCCCAGGTGGTGGGTAGATGGGCAGCACCTCGAGTTGGCCCCGTGACTCCAGGTATAGTGCTATTGTCTGAACAGGAGGGAAAAGGAGCTGCGGATGGCCATTCCCATGGGGTGTGACCCGGAGGATGGTGTGATCAGCACTAGGTATCCCTGAGCTCCCTCTAGCCCCTGCAGCCCTGCCCATTTCCCCAAACCGGCAAAATCAGCAATGGCTCTCAAATGCAGAGTGCGGAGTCAGGGGACAGGGTGGGCTCTGGGGGCAGCTGGTCCTGGGTTCAGATGCTGGCGCCGTCACTTACTGAGCCCATCAAGATGCAGTTCCCTGCCTGGGCCACACCGGTCCCTCCTGGGACAGCAGCAAGGAGTAAACGAGAGGAAGTGCTGAGGGTGCCAGCACATGGGACCAGTTGGCCTTTAGGATACGGGAGTCGGGAGAGTAGGGTTTCTTCTGACCGTTGGTTGTTTCTTTCAGGAGTGACTGGCCCCAGTCTAGGCCAAGGATGCTGCTGTGGGCCCTCTTTCTGGTCAAGCCCAAGGAGAAGGTGAGCTCTCCAAATCCAGCCTTGTCTTCTTCTCCAAGATGCCGCCAGATGCTCAGACCACTGCCTGTCAGGGTGCAGGGGCACATCTGCCTCCCTCTCACCCTCCTGTCCCCCCTCAGCCACTCCGGTGACTCCGCACTTTGCCCTCTGCCTGGTGGGGAGGGGAGAGCAAAGCCTCCCCCTTGCCCAGGGCTGCAGAAATTCATTGCCAAAGATTCCACAGAGACACTGAACAAATTGTGGTGATAACAGCCCACAGTGAGAAGCCACACCATTGCTCTATGACTTTGGCTCCTCCCATTGCCAAAGCCATCCCAAGCCAAAGACGAGTCAGCAATCCCACTGGAAACTCATGGAAGGGATGGACATTTGGTGACCATGGAAGTGCTCGACCCTCTGACCTGGAACTCTCTTTCTACATTGGGCCCTGAGCTGGCTGGGTACAAGATAAACTTTCTGGGGGTGGCGAGAGAGGGCTGGGGGTGCTTGTATGGAGTGGGATATGAGATCCTGGCCCTCTTCTTGCCCTCCCACTGGCTGCCCAGGCCTCTGACCCTGATTCTCAGTGTTCCTTGGGTCCAGGCTCCTTGGGCTCTGAGCATCAAGGCAAGGGAGGAAGGGGGAGGAAAGAAGCAATATTGACCATGCTGTACCCCAGCCCAGGGACTTGCCCCACCAGGGTCACCTAAAGGGTCTTTGCCCCAGCCAGCCCAGCCAGCCACTCCTTGCCTGTGGCCCACCCTCCTGGCTGGGAAAACAAGATGGTTCCCTGCATGACGGCCAGTAGTCTGTTCCCAGTTATGCAGAGGGGCAGAGGGGAGGAAGGGACCAGGGGAACGGGTAAGTTGGGGAAGGTGCGGGCGGGGGGGCATGTTCAAAGCCAAGGCCTGTTCCTTCCTTGTGCTCAAAAGGCCAAAGCTGTTCACACCTGTGCTCAACCATGTGCTTCAAATTGAAGTAAAAGCCCCAACATGTAAAGAAAACACTTGCTCGTGTTGAATGGACTCTGTGGGTAACCAGGACTTTGGCTGGTCAGTTGAGGGCCAGTTGTGCGGGAGGGGAGAGGCTGGTCTCGGCCTAGAGGTCGAGAACCCTTCAGGAAGTGGGCAGCGTGTGAGTGTGTGCATCTGTGTGTGTCAGGGGGTAGGGGGCCCTCACCATGACCTCAGCCTGGACTAGTGACCGGGAGGCCTGGTCAGAAACGTGAGGAGCTCTTTCCACTTCAGACCTCACTCACTTCATCCAGCCCAGGGATGCCCTCTCTTGTCTGCTCCTCAGGCTCCTGGGCTGGGGCTGGAGGGTCTGCAGCCCCAGCGGGCAGACAGGAGCCTCCTCCCCTTGCACTAATGTTTCCCAGGCACAGCCCTTTGCCCAGGACCAGGTTGTTGGGCGGGCCTGGATCTGGGACAGAAGCAGGGGATCTGGATGGCTCAGAGCACTCCTCAGAGCAAAGGTGCCCTGGAAGCCAGCCAGACAGAGTGGGCTTGGGATGGGGGCAACAAGGGGACGCTTAAGAAAGGTTGGTCACCTGGGGGCGCATGGGTGGTTCAGTTGGTGAAACAGCCGGCTCTTGATTTCTGCTCAGGTCATGACCTCAGGACCCTGGAATTGAGCCCCGAGTTGGGCTCCGTGCTCAGCAGGGAGTCTGCTTGAGGATTCTCTCTCTCTCTCTCTCCCCCCCGCCCTTCCCACTGCTCGCACACACTCTCTCTCTCTTTAAATAAATCTAAAAAGAATAGAAAGGTTGGTCACCTAGGACTCCAGGCACGGGTCACAACCCCACTCACTTGTCTCTCTGAATTTCTGAGTAATACCTGTGGCACTTCCTAGGGAAACAGGAAATGTGGACCAATGATCATCAGACTTATTGACATAAGAGGACCCTTTCTGTTATTAAAAGGTGGGGAGGTACCCCCATCGTGCTGCCAGGGGACCAGACCTATGGCCTTCCCACTCAGAAACAACGCATGGCCTCCACTCCCCACCCCTCTCTTGTTCCTGGCCTTCATTACGTACTTCCCTTTCAGTCTGAAGCATCTGTGGATCATCAGCTGCATATCAGACATCAAGCTAGTTGTTGGCAGTAGAGAGATGGATCTCACACAGCACCTGTCTTCACAGAGGTCATGGTTCTGTACAGACAAGCAAATAATTATGATGCAGTCAGATGTCTAAGATGTTGTTGGGAACTTCAGGAAAGAAAAAAACTAATTCTCCCTAGGCAGGTGTCAGGAAGAGCTTTCCTCCAAAGGGGCCATGGGAGTTGGGTCTTGAAGGATGAATAGAAGTTTTCTGTGCAGAGGAATGAGAGAAGGGCTTTCTATGCATAGGAATACTTAGCCCTGGCAGGACATTGGAATCACCTAAGGAGATGACTAAATATTGATATGAAGTATTTATGCCAAAGTCCCATCTCCAAAAATTCTGATGTATTGGTCTGGAGTGTTCCCTGGACATTGGGATTTTTAAAAACTCCCTAAGTGATTCCAATGTGCCAGCAAGGCTATGAGCTACTGGTTTAAGTGGTCAGCTCTCGGACATAAAAGCAGTTTAGAATCACTGATACGGGATGCAGACTGGGCCAAAGATGCGGCTGGATGGATGTGTGTGTGTTTACGGCTTTGTGTGCACATGCCCACACACGTATGCAGAGGAATGATCAAAAGTCTATGCTTTTCTTTCTTTTTCCAGCTTCCCCACCAGCACGGCAATTTGTGTTTTTGCACGCACACACACAAACACATTCCTTCTCGTGTACACATGCACACCCATAGACGCACTTGCACGTATTCCCAGGGAAGGGAAATCGGTTTGAGATAGATTCAGATTTCCTCGACTGTCTTTTAGACGGTTTTACAGAAGCAACCATTCAAGAAGACCCTGGCCCAAATAAAAATTATGAAGAGCCACCCTCTTCACGTCCCAGTCCAGCGGAGGGTTTTGGTCACGGAGCCCTGCAGGCTTGTGTGTGGCACCCCCTCCTGGGTCCCGCGGCCCCACGTGCCCGGGGTGGCTCATCAGTCACCAGCCGCAGAGGGACCCAGGGCACGTGCGTGAGTGTGCACACACACGTCTGCGCGTGTACCTCTGTGTGCGTGCCCGGTTCGTGCAGCCCGCGTGCTCCCTGCTCTCCGCAGGACAAAAACTCCAGAGCACGGCTCCAGGACTCGGAGCTTGCAGCTCCACAAGGCTCTTCAAAAATTCGGGGCACGGAGGCTGCACTGCTTCCTGGTTCCGGCCTCGGACCATCCCAGAAGAGAGGCTGAAGTTCTGGGGAGGGTGGTCCACAAGCCCCTGGGCCCCCTCTGGGCTCACAGCTTGGCCAGGGCCCCAGGTGGGCTCCGTACTCCCTTGGGGCCCTGTGGCCCGCCACTCCGGCCTGAGACCTCCTCCTCCCCTCCCTCCACCACCCCAAGTCCTCCAAGGCCCTGGGCTGTCCTTTCCCCTTTACCCCACCCTCGCCCCTCTCCCCTTCCTCACCAGCCAGTGAGGAGGAGGGGCAGGACCCAGGGCTGGGGAACTGGGTGACTGTGTGTGGGGACTGAGACAGGAGCTGGAGGAACAGAGGCCCTTTGTGCCCACGGTCCGGGGCGGTGATGTGGGCGCCGCTCGTTAGGCGGAGGCCAGCGCTGTGCTGTGGTCAGCCATGGGAGGCCAGCTGGGGGTCTGGGCACGGCACTTGCCTCCCTCTTGCCATGCTGTTTTCTGAGTGACAAAGTCCTCGCCAGTGGCCCAGTGACAGAACAAGACTTGGACATCTCTAAGTGTTTCCTCGAAGGGGATTTGTACTGCCATTTTCACTCTGACCTCTTGCTGTCGCCCCTCCTGCTCAGCTGTGGTCTGTCTCCAGGCTCCAGGGCGACAGGGAGGCATGGAGGGGGCCCTCCCTGGGGGGCACGGGGGGAAGGGCAGCTGGCTTCATCCTCCGCTCCCACCCCCATCTTGGTTCTCGCCTTGGCACCGGTCTCCCCTCTGAGACCCCGGGCCCCAGACAAGCTCTGTCTGCCTTCCTGAAGCCAGGCACCTGCAAGGAACTTGGATTTACCCACAACGACCTGGTTTTACAGCTATTTGGGCACATGTCTAACCTCCAGATGGTGCTATGAATTCCTAGAGGGCAAAGATTGGGTCTAATTCATTTCCAAATCCTCGAAAAGGCCTTGCAAAATGTATATATTGGTTTCTCTGTTAAATGAATAAAAAGTGGAAAATATGGTGATTCACGCATTTCTTTTCCTCCTTCCACAAATAACTACCAAGCAGCTAATTTGTTCAAGACCCTGAGAGATTGGGACACAGGCCTTTTCCAAAACCTTTAAGAGGCTCCGAGGGAGAAGGTCTAGAGCAGAGTGGAGCCTGGGCTTGGGGCTGTTTGCTCTTTCTGCAGCTGAGGGACCTGAGTGCCCGCAGAGGACCGCCTCGGAGCGCAGGGGCCCGGCACGGAGCCGGTGGACAGCTCTTGACCGGGTGTGGATGAATGAATGACCGCTGCCACACCCCGCGCCACCCGCACGGCAGACATCACCCGTCAGTGTGGCTCTTCTTCTCCCGGGCCAGAGCTCCTGACAACGCTCCGGGCAGTCACTATTAATCAGGTGAAGAGATGCGCCCCCTTTGCCCTCCTGGAGCGAGTTTCAGTGGGAACCCCCTCAGGCCAGCCTCCAGGGGCACCACAAGGAATGTTCGGAGGCTAGATTCGGAGACCGGCTTCCTTATTGCTCACAGGGCTCTGTGGCACCCCCTGGCCGGCCTCTCTGTCCCTGATCTGTTCCCGCTGACCCTTCCTCTGCTGTGGCCCATAGAGGTCTCTTTCTGAAGTCCCTCCCCTGGGCCCACCGCGGCCAGGTCGAAGTCCAGGCTCCTTAGCTGCCCATCTGACCTGTCAGGAATGGTCCCTCCTCTCCTCCAGCGTCTCCAATGCCTCCCCAGTCTCTATGACCCCAGCTTGGCGTCCCGGGGAGCAGGCTGAATCAGAGGTTCCTTTTCTCTGGCTGCCCAGGAAACAACATTCTTTCTGAACCCTAGTGTTTGCTGCAGTGGAAACAGTTCCTTTTCGATCTAAGTTTCCTCTGCTTCAGATCCACCCAGGCCCCCCTGGTACCTCCCAGAACACAAGTTCTCTCAGTCCCAGAACGTGGGCAGCCAGAGAGACCCTGCCCTACCCAACAGCAGTGGCCTAGGTGCTTGTCCACCCATCCTAAGAGCTCCTTTCTCCTGCTCAGATATAAATAAAAACATCTCCACCCCCACTCCGCATTCACAGGAGACCAGCATCACTCTGAATCTCCCAAGATTCTCGGGGGGAGGGTTGTAGCCCCATGGTTATGTCGGCTTTGATCTCTTGGGTCCACTGAATTCATAATCTCTCTCCCAATTGCCTCCTATGGCTGATCCCTTCTCTCTAACCTGCTTCAGCTCAAGAAAACAGATACTTTCCTCGATTTCCCCCAAACATCATTCACATAAGACAGTTGTATGTAGAGGAATTATTTTTCTCTTTCTTAGTGATTTTTTTAAAAAATGTTCACACTCACAAAACAAAACAAGACCTTGCTTTTTTCTTCCCAACTTATTTAGCTGATTTCATGTATTTTTGACAGGTTCATCATGTTTCCGGCAGTTATAAATATTTTCCCCTCTGGCTTCAGTCCCTGACACTACATTTCTGGGCCGTGACTCACCCTAAGTTGTCCCACAGCTGGGGCTTGAATCCGGCCTTTTTTCTTCAAACTAATATCCCCCTAACCAACCCCAGGTCCCCAAAAAACCCAGGCCAGAAAACATGAGACTATAAAATATGGTATCTAATGGAAAGGTCATGAGCAAACAGGGCAGCTGACTGGGGCTCTCACCCACCCCTCAGCTGAGCAGGTATCCGAGGTCTTGCTTCCAGGAGGAGAGATGCACGCCCTGGAGCAGCCACATTTCTCCCTTCAGGCTTTCCTGTAACCGAGACATGTCCAAAGACAGCTGATTGACAACACCATCAGGAGCAGGGGATAGGACAAAGCCTGCCCCCTCCCCCAAGAGGCAGACAGAGCCCTGAACTTAGCCTTGTGCCAAGCCCACACCCCAAACCACCTTCAAAACCATCTGGCCCACAGACAACATGCATTCATCCTCTGGGGTTTCATTTCCAGCTCCACACCAGAAGTTTCTAGAGAATTTCCTTCTTGCACACACATACATGCATGCAACACACACTTGTTTTTTTTTTTTTCTTAAATAAAGAACTCAAAATGCTTCCAAGTCCCAAGAAAGAAATCTCCATTTTTGGAGAAGAAAATAAAACAAAAAGGCAAGTTTTTTTGGTACACTTGGGGTAGCTATGTTGACCTTAGTTTTCTAAATAAAAATCCAGGTTTGACAAAGCTTTTGGTGCCTCTTCCAGGTGTGAGAGGCAGCCTCAGAAGCCAGATTTATTATTTGGGGAACAACTCTATGATGAATAGGACTGGGCCTTCTAAGAACAAAGGGTTCAATGATCTTCTCCATTGGGGGCCCCTTCATAAGGGTTCCGAAAAGTCCTGCAGTAGGAAAACATTTAACTCTGAAAACTGAGTGCTTCTCCAACTTATTTTGGCACTTATTCTTTAAAAAAATTTTTTTTTACTGTTGCAAAATATATGTAACATAATATTTGTCACTTTGACCCTTTCTTTAAGTTCACAATTCAGTGGCATTAAATAAATATACGCACAATGTTGTATTAACATCACCACTATCTATATCCCAAACTTTGTCGTCATCTCCCCCCTAGCCCCGATAGGCTCTAGTCTACTTTCTGTCTCTATGAATGTGCCTATTCTAGGTACCTCATGTAAGTGAAATATACAGTATTTGTCCTTCCCTATTGGGCTTATTTCACTAAGCATACTGTTTTCTTTTCTTTTCTTTTTTTTTTAAAGATTTTATTTATTTATTTGACAGAGAGAGACACACAGAGAGAGGGAACACAAGCAGGGGGAGTGGGAGAGGGAGAAGCAGGCTTCCCGAGGAGCAGGGAGCCTGATGCGGGGCTCGATCCCAGGACCCTGGGACCATGACCTGAGCCGAAGGCAGACGCTTAACGACTGAGCCACCCAGGCGCCCAGCATACTGTTTTCAAGATCTGCATCCGTGTTGCAGCATGTATCAGAATTTTATTCCCTTTTATGGCCAAATGATATCCTATTGTTTGTAGATACTACATTTTGTTTATTCATTCTTCTATTGATGGAGCGCACTTAATCTTTATTTCATACCCTTGTCTCTCATGGGACACTAAGGGGGTTCCCTGGAACACACTTTGGAGACTGCTGGTATATGGAGCCACTAGAATGTTTGGATTTGGGGTGGGCCAGGACTTTCTTACCCACATGGTTGCCCCAGCACTGCCAGAGGGGCTCTGGTCCGCTCAGTCTCCAAACTCAAGGCAGAGCTGAAGCCCCGAGGGGCGAAGCTGTCTGGAAAGTACCTTGGAGGGGTGGTCAGTGGTTAGCGCTTGGGGAAATGAGGGAGAGCCTTGCTCTCCAGCCCTACAAAGGACACATGGCCCTGCTATGCTGTGGGGACCCACTGGGATGACTGACAGCTCGGTGTTGGTGACATCTGTCAGGGCTGCCTTCCCTGGCTTTGATGATAGGCCTGGACAGGAGCCAAGCTTGAGGGGAGCAGTTGCCTGAGAGGCCCCGGCCCCCTCTTGGCAGCCTCACAGGTGCGCCCTGTCCTGTTCCTTCAGGAGCTGGACGGACTGTTCTGAACCACGGCCCCTCCCGACCCCTCCCTGTCAGCACTTTCCACAGAGACCTCTCTCCAGCCGCAGACATGCTGGGCTCACTCTCCCTTTCAGAGGGTCTTCGAGGCAGCTCTCTCCTCCCCTGGGAACGGGAGCGGGTCTGGGAAAGGCAAGTGAGGCAGCACTCAGAGTTGAGCCCGCAGGGAGAACGTGGGCCCCTCCAGGAACCAGAGGCCTGGAGTCCAGCTTAGCCTGAGCTCTGACTCCATGAGTCCCCTCTCTTGAGTACAAGCAGCTGGTGGCTCTGTGGCCTCCAAGGTCCCTCACAGCGCTGCCCGACCAGGGTCCCAAACTGAATGGGTTCTGCCTGCCTGCTGGAGGTCACGGCTCAGATGACAACACCCCACACCGCGAGGAGCTGGGAGTCCTGCCTTGGTCTTGCTAGAACAGCTGTATTTCTCCTCCTGAGAGATGATCTTTTAAACCAGAGAATTATTTGAAGGAGCAAAGCCCTTCCAGAGCTGTGAAACAGAACAAAAAAGCAACAGCATCTTTAGAGAAAATTACAAGTAAATGAGCTTTCATCCTTCTAATCTGGGTACTCACCTCCCCAGCCCCACCCCCCCAACTGAAGGCCCTTCACCCTTGGTCCAAACTCCACATGGCTTGGGCCTGCCAGGACACCTCTTTTCCCCTCACGACACTGGTGCTTTTCTCTCCCTCTATCTTCCTGGCTCGGTGGTGGGCTCCGGGAGGCAGGGAGCGGGTCCGGCTGTCTTCCCGGGGCAGGACAGCCCTCAGGACCTGAGGCCTTGACAGAAAGCACGGCTGCTCTGGGATGGGAGGGCTCTTTGGGGTTCTTTGCCCTGGTGAGGGGGGCTGCAGGGGGAGCCCAGAGGGTCCTGCGCATCCCACTCCAGCCTGCAGGCTGTCCCGCAGAGCCCCGCAGAGATTCAGGTGAGGGAGGAAAGCAGCAAGGAAGATGAGTGTTCTCGGTGTGCAATGAATAAGAAGCGCCAGCCACAGGGAGCACGCAGTGAGGGGAACTGGTGCCCAAAGCCGCTCAGAGGATTGGCGCGAACTTGCTTCAGCCACAGGACGAGCGAGGGGTGTGTGTTCGTCCTCACCAGGGCCTGTGTGCACCTGCCTCCCAGGCCCTGAGCCCACCTTGGGACCTGCGTTCTCACAGAGCTCCGTCTCCCTCTCCCACCTGGGCCAGTCTGTTCTCAGAATGCCTTCTCCCCTGCTCACAGAGCCCAGCCCTGCCAGGGGAGGCCTCCCTCTCTCGGTTCTTCCCTGTCCTCTGTGGGAGCCCACTGTGCCTCTCCTGGGTGCTGTTTGCCCCTCCCCAGCCTGGTTTCCTCTAGGTATGGGGTTGGGGGGCAGCTTCAACTCCATGAGTCGCCTCTCTTGAGTACAAGTAGCCAGCGGCTCTGTGGTGTCCAAGGTCCCTTGTGTCCCCACCCCAGGCACCTCCTGGCATGCAGGTCATCACGGGTACCAGGGGCCCTGACACTGGCGCTCAGCCCTGCCGCTCACTCCTGTGTGGCCCAGGGCACATCACTCCTCTCTGAGCCTCAGTTTTCATCCACAAAATATGTGGTTGGAGGACATGATGACTAAAGCTGCTTCCAGCTACATAATTCTATCGCCCTAGAAGATATCAGCCAACATCAGGCTGAGGTAAAAATCTACTTAAATTAAAAAAAAAAAAAATCTACTTAAGTTCTATTCTAAATTCACCGTTTTAAGCGTGCCTGCCCCACCAGGCATCACCCACTATAGGAAGAAAGAGGCATTTCATTCCACCTACTTTTCTCACTCAGGACTGGCCTTGGCTGGCCTGTCCTCTCCCCTGGCCCTCTGGGCCCCTCCCAGGGCTGCGGCCTTCCTCTGGCCCGGTCCTCAGTCCTCAGTCAGGGCTCATTTCCTCCCCTGGGCCTGAGAACTTTCCCAAGGAGCCAGCGCCTGTCCCTGCTGCCTGGACACTTCCCCAGAGGCAGGGCGTGGATCAGCGTGGCAGGCACCGGCCTGTTCTAGATGAGACTTCATTCACACAGAGATCTGCTTTCTTCCGGCCCTGGGTCAGAGGCACCTCGTCAGGCGCTCCGGGACACAGCGGTGTGGTCCATTGTTGTCTGGAGAAGCCCAGCTGCCTCCAAGGCCTGCACCACCTGCCCCAGTTACCAACCTGAGCTCACGGCCCACTCCTCTCCTCTCTGTAGTTCTTTGATAAACCAGCCCAGCCTGCCTCCGGGCCTTTGCACCAGCTGTTCCCCCACCCTGGAATGCTCTACTCCAGAATATCCGCATGACTTGTATGCTCACCTTCTTCAGTTCTTTGATCAGATGCCACCCACTCAGTGAAGCCTTCCCCGATTACTCTATTTCAAACTGCAGCCCACCCACACTGCACTGCCCCTGGCATTCTCGGTCTTCTCCCCTGTTTTATTTTTCTCCCCAGTACTCTTCCCTGACTGACGTGCTATGTCTTATAAATGTATCTGTTTGCTTGTTGATTTTTTTCCTCCCTCTGAAAAGTCAACTCCATGGGATCAGGGATTTTTGTTTGTTTTATTCAATGTATCCCTAGCGTCTAGAACAGTGCCTGGCACATAGTAGTAGAACAACAAATATTTGTTCAAAAAATGACTTGGGAGCGTTAGCAGATGTCCTTGCACATATATCTTCATGGTCTGGGCTTTTTACTTCTGCAGAGTAAATCCGGGGAGTGAGGTTGTTATGTCAAATGCACAGAGTGTGGAGTACTTTTAATTGTAATAAACAACTTTAGATTATTTTCCCAAGGGGTTGTAGCAAGTCATGCCCATTTCCCTGCCTGTGCTGGATGTCGTATGACACTTGAATTCTTGCCAACGTGCTAGGGAGGGGGAAGGCATCTCATTGTTTTAATTTTCATTTTCCTGACTAATTAGAGAAGGCTGTGTTTCTTATTTATTGACTACTTGAATTTTTCTTATTTCTGTTGTCTTGTTCATAACCTTTACTCATTTTTTGGTGTTGCTTGGGGGGAGTGGGGGAAAGGTTTACCTTTTCTAATGAGTTTTTAGAGAGAATCTTCATTTCTTAAAAAAAAAAAATCCCAGATAATTCTGACACTTACAAAGGTTCTAGGGCTATTGCCCTAGAGCGAGTATCCTCCTGGTTTGCCACAGGGGTCCCCTGGGGGTTTTAGAATTAAAGATGTTTTTTTTTCTTGTTTGGTCTCCATATTTTCTGCAATGTACTGTTGTTATTTCAAAAAAGACTAAAAACAATCATAGGAAAGTCCTTGTGCTGTCATGCCAAGTAGAAAAAGTATTTACAATTAGGATGTACTTTTTCTTTTAAGATTTTATTTATTTGACAGAGAGAGAGAGAGCCCGTGCACACAAGCAAAGGGAGTGGCAGAGGGAGAGGGAGAAGCAGGTTCTCTGCTGAGCGGGGACCCCAACAAGGAGCTCAATCCCAGGACCCTGGGATCATGACCTGAGCCGAAGGCAGACACTTAACCGACTGAGCCACCCAGGCGCCCCTATACACATTTTTAAAAAGATTTTATTTATTTATGAGAAAGAGAGTGTGAGCAGGGGGAGGGGCAGAGGGAGAGGGAAAGCAGGCTACCGGCTCAGCAGAGAGCCTGACACAGGGCTCGATCCCAGGAACCTGGGATCACCACCTGAGCCAAAGGCAGACCCTTAACCAACTGAGCCACCCAGGCAGCCCTAAGATAAAAAGGCTCTCTCTATGTAGAAACTCTAGCAGTGAATCAGCCCAAATGAAAAGGAGGGAGGATTATGGGTAATTTTTCCCTACGACGGGAGGCAGCAGAGTGAGGCAGGGAAGAGGTGATGGTGAATCCTTAGTGGAGAAGGATAAGCTGTTGGAATGATGGCACTCAGCCCACAACACTCTCTGCTGTGCCTTGGCAGACATCACTAATCAATCACTTAAGTTGTTTCACTGAGGTCCAGATTCAGTCTTAGAATCTTTCTCAACCTGGTAGGCCAGGAGCTACCGGCCCCAGATCAGAGTTGGCTGGCAAGATTTAACCCATTCATCCATTCTTGCCCAGGCAGGAGGCCCTGCAGTCAGCACCAGCCCCACAGAGGCCTCTCATGCTCACTAGTTGGCTGCTTCTGCCCAGAAGGGGCCCCTAGGGCTTTTCAATCTGCACTGGCTCCCATCACTGGTACCTAGCATTGTTTTCTGGAATCCTTTTTCCTCTGGACCCTGGGACTTGTTGGAACTGGGAACACTGTCCTCAGCCTGGATGCTAGGACTTCATCCAGACCCTGGCACATCCCCTCGGGTACCACACCTTGGTTGCTCCCATGATTGGCCTGACTCTCCGGCCTCTGATGTCTGTTCTCATGATTCCTGGCCTGCCCCCGACTCTACCCATGGTCTCCGCTGTGATTTCATGCCCTGTGTCCACTGACACATCCTGACTATCTAACCAGGCTCTTAACCCTGCCAGCCTCTCCTTCCTGCTCTGCACTTGACTTGCCTCGGAGCTGACAGATTCACCAAGACTCACTGTGGGATGCCCAAATTCCTCACTGACCCTCCTCCTCTAGACCAGGTAGGTTGATTAGAAAGGATTGGAGGAAATATTTTTTACAGCTTTTTCTGTTTGGGGAAAAACACTAAATGATATAGAAACACTACATAAAAATGTGTGAAAAAAGTTGGCAGTAATTTAACCACCTGGAGATAAGCATGGCTATTGAGCAGGCAAACACCTTTCCCAGGCACCTCTCCGCTTCCACACCCGCTGAGATATGTGTATATAAATCGTCTTAAATGGGATCATGCTATTATTCAACCTGTGTTTTTCACTCATCCATATGTCATGAACATCATAAAGGATGCCATTGATGAAAAACATGTTTTCCCTCTCCTAGAATGTAAATTATATTCTACCGGGTTCTTTTTTTCACCTGGCACATCTGCATTTTTGCTTCTTTTGAGGCAGGAAATTAATTTATGTCCCTTTTCTCTCCGAGAGTAATAGACCCCCACTTTCTAGCTGGGGGTACAGCCAGATCTACAGTAAAGACAGTACATCTTTATACAGTCTACCCCCCGACTGTGTGTGGTCATGTGACTGAGTTCCAGCCAATGGGGTACGAGCAGACGTATACCTACAACTTCCCAGATGCGTCCCGTGGTGGTTTTATATATGTCCACAAATTCTTCCATGAAGGTGAAGCCCAATTCCCCTCTCCTTAAGTGTATGCTGTACTTTGTGACTTGCTGCGAATGAACAGCATGTGGCAGAAGTCATTGTGTGTGACCTGCAAGATTAGGACAGAAGAGGCAGTTGGCTTCCTCCTTGCTCTGTCTTGTAATAACCACCCTGGGGAGGCCAACTGCCAGGTCAGGAGGACAATCAAGAAGCCCTGTGGAGAGGCCCATGTGGCGAGGACCTGAGGCTTCCTGCCGACAGCCACATGGGTGAGCCTTTTTGGAAACACATCCTGAAGCTTCAGTCTAGCCCTCAGATGACGGCTGTCCTGGTTGATATCTTGACGGCAGTCTCTGAATTTCTGACTCATGGAAACTGAGATGATAAAAAATGTTTATTGTTTTAAGCAACTAAGTTTTGGGAGAATTTGTTATGCAGCAGTAAGCTCCCAGTATATACCCTTAAGAGGACGGGCAGGTCCTCCCTTCCTCTTTACCCTCTCTCTGGATAGAAGGTGGATGTGTGGAGTGCCATCCTGGATCTTGCAAATGAGAGCAACATGCTGGGGATGGAGGAGCAACAACATGGATGGGGTCTGGGCCCTTGATGTTTCGAAGAGCAGAGTCAGCATAACAACTCACTTGTCTATCTGAGAGGGAAATCAATAGCTGTAGTAATACAGCTAGAGCTTCCCAGTGTTGGGCCTCCTGGTGTGTGTAAATGAGCTCCAGGTGTGTGAAGCTACTGACGCCTCCATCCCTGGGCCAGTGGCCTCTGCACACAAGCAACCATGTTCTTTTACACCACTGAGCTATATAATTGTTATCATTTTCTCTGTGTGCCATAATGGAAATAAAATTTGGGAAGCTTTGGATCTCTGTGACAACAGCCAAATTTTATCCTAACAAAGACACTCTGCAAAGTGAGATGTCACTCAGTATGTTTAACATGCATTCTCCGTAATAAGGCCCCATGGGTAGTCATGCCCTGAAGTGTTCCGTCACACCTTGGAAGGTGAGGCTGGTGGGTGTTGCAGGTGGTCAGGCTTTTCCCGGGTCCAAGGGGCCCACCGCATGGGCGGTTGCTCACCCTGTTTGGGCAGAGGGCCAACTCTGCAAACAACAGGAACGACCTGTCTTTGCCAGCCTCAGAGAATCACTTTCCGGCTGGCTTTGATTCTGGCTCTCTTCCTCCTGACCGCATCTGTTCCCCAAGATCCCTTTTCTTCTTGGGCTCTGCCCACCTCAGGAACAGAGGTGGCGGCAGATCTGAGGTGGACCTACTCCTTCTCATATACTATTTCATGTCATTTCTCCCTGATGATGGTCATGGGTCACACATCCGGACAGAATCAGCCTCATTTGGACAGATCCTTTTTTTTTTTAAGATTTTATTTTTTTTAGAGAGAGATAGAGAGTGCAAGGCGGGGGGGGGAGGGGGGGCAGAAGGAAAAGGGGAGAGAGAATCCCAAGCAGACTCTGCGCTAAGTGTGGAGCCTGACATGGGGCTCATCCCAGGACCCTGAGATCATGACCTGAGCCAAAATCAAGAGTCGGACACAACCTCCTGAGCCACCCAGGTGCCCCAGTTCAGACAGAATTCTGTTAAGAGGGAGGGGACTGGGGCTTTCCTGATATCACCTACTCGGAACAGCAGAATCTCATTTTTAGTAGCTAGGTAAGGTTCACCTGCCCCAGGTAACCAGCCAAAGGGTCTTCCCCTGTGTTTAAACTAAGGACTATAGGAAGTCAACAAAAGGATTTGTTTTAGGATGAATGACCTCATGTTGTGACGTGAAAACCATATACATGTTATGGTATTGCTTATGCAAACATAAACTCAAATCTACATGACTATATGGCATTCTGGGGTCACTGCCCAGCAGGTCCTCATTCATGACTGATGGGAACTCCGAGCAGTGTGACCAGGAAAGGGTGCTGGTTTGGCCCTGGTGAGCTCCTCTCCGGCCAAGCCCTGCTGCTCCCTTAGGCCATTTCCACCTTCTCTCTCTATTGCTGCTCTTGGGACTGGGTCTTTTCTTGTTTCAGGGCCCTTATTTTCCAATTAGTTTCAGGACCCGCCAAGGAAATTGCATACAATTGGCTTCGGGCCATAAAGGTTTGTTTTTTTCCCCTTCTTTTTTGGGAGATTTTTTTAATTGTTATTGTGGTAAAATACACATCACATAAAAATTTACCATGTCGATCATTTTTTTAAAAAGATTTTTATTTATTTGAGAGAGAGAGAGAGAGATAGAGAGTAAGAGAAGAGCACAAGCAAGGGAGAGGGAGAAGCAGCCTTTACGCAGACCAGGGAGCCCGATGCAGGGCTCGATCCCAGGACCCCGGGATCATGACCTGAGTCGAAGGCAGATGCTTAAACCCAGGCGCCCCTATGTCAATCATTTTTAATTGTACAATTCAGGGGTATTAAGTACCCTCACAGTGTTGTATAGCCATCACCAATCTCCATCTCCAGAACTTTTTTATCACTTCAAATTGAAACTCTGAACCCATTCAACACTAACTCCCCATTTCCCCTTCCCCCAGCCCCTGGTAACTCTATTCTACTTTCTGCCTCTATGAATTGCTTATTCTAGGTACCTCAGATAAGTGGAATCATACCAAATTTGTCCTTTGGTGTCTGGCTGATGTCACTCAGCATAATGATTTCTATGTTGTAGCGTGTGTTCAAGTTCCATTCCTGCTTATGGCTGAGGATTAAGTTTTTAATCAACACCAAGGTTTGATGTCTCCAATACATTCTGCAAAATTCCCGCAGACATTTATTAAAGCTGGAATTGGCTTCTCTCTTTCCAGCATCTTTGTTCTCTTTATTCTCTACATGGCGTCTGACATCTGGTAGTGTCTGGGCAAGGTGTTTCATTCGGTTCTCTTGGATGAGAAGAGGTGTTCCTAGGTTGGAAGTCTATGCTGGGAACAGATGTCCTGTGGCGTGGCACCAACAGAACACACGAGAAGCCTCTCTCTTGGGTGACAGCTCAGGAACACTCGCCATCACATACCACACCCATGTTCTGTAAGCCTGGGTAGCATCATGCTTTGGTGTGTTCAATGTGGCTTCATGTTTCTTATTTGATTTAATCCAAACCCCATGATGTAGGCTGGGTGTCAGCAACCCCTTTTTACTCCGAGGAGACTAAGGCCCAGGGAGGTGATGGTTCTTGCCTCCCCAGGAGGTCAGTGGCTTCCTTGAGACTGGACAAAGGCACTCAGGTCCAGGAATTCTATTACCTCACGGGGCATCTCGAAGGCAGCAAAAGCTTCAGCCTCCCTTTCTTTTGCATAGTCCTTCCTCCTCCTGCCTTGCGGGGTTTGGATGGAGTGACAGGGTTAGGAAAGCATGGAGAAAGAAGGAAGAAGAAACACTGGCCCTTCCCTTTCAATCCTCAGCTTGTAGCAAACCCAGCTTTTTTTTACGCTCCTGTTAGGGCTGAGTCTGGCGCCCTCAAGAGGCAAGGGCGGGAAGGTGGCAAACGGGGCTGTGTCACCTCCTGGGGACTCAGGGCTGAAACCATGGGGCTGGGAGCCTTCTCCTTACTTGTGTGGGCTTCCTACAGAAAATGCCAGTAACTGCAGCCGATGTGAGGATAAATGATTCATGCAGTGGTTCAAATATGACGAGAAGCAAAGGGAATGCTGTGAAAAATCTCTCCTGTCACCAACACCCACTTCCTTCCTTAGGGGCATCAGTGTTTTCTACTTTTCTATGTCTTTCCTGAAGGATGTTATATATACATGCGAGAACATATATACATGTATACACACATATCGATGTCTGCATGGATGGTGGGCATGTATACATATTCTTGCTTGCTTCCTTTTTTCCCCCACAAATAGTAGCAAATCGGACATGCTGCTCTGTGCCTTCCCCCCCATTTAATATATAATAGTAACAGCAATAAGCATATATTAAGTGCTTACCAAGCACTGAGGACTGTTCTAAGAACTTGATATGTATTAATTGTCTTAAATCATTTAATCCTCACCGCAACCCCATGATGTAACATTATTTTTTCAACACTGCTCATAATAAAAACCATGCAAATTAAAACAACACTGAGATACTGCTTTTAATCCATCGTGCTGTTAAAGATCAAAAAGCTTGCTAACACACCATGTGGGGAAGGGTGTGGGAAAACTGACAGTCCATAGATTGTTGGCAAGTAATTTAGCAATATCTATCAAAATTATAAGGGTACATAACTTTGAGCTGGCAATTCCACTTCTAGAAATTTTCCCTGCAGATATACTTCACAAGACACTGAATAACTTGGGCACAAATTACTCATGCAACATTGTTTATGATAGCAAAAGTTTGGGGACAAAATGCACATTGGTTGAGATTGGCTAAATAATTATGGTATATTGACATCCATTCGGTGGAATATTAGGCAGTTATTTTTAAAACAAGCCAACTTTTTATGCACAGAAGTGGGATACTCTCCAAGATGGAGAGTGTCTTAGTCCATTTGGGTTGCTATAACAAGATATCATAAGCTGGGTAGTTTATAAATATACAACAGAGATCTATTTCTCACTGTTCTAGAGGCTGGGAAGTGCAAGAGCAAGATGCTGGCAGATTAGCCCTCTGGTGCGAGACTGCTTACCTGTTCATAGATGGCACTCTTTTCCCTGTGTTCTCACATAGCATAAGGGGTGCGAGATCTGTCTGGATTCTCTTTCAGAAGGTCAGTGATTCTATTCATGAGGATTCCACCCTCATGATTGAATCACCTCACAAAGGCCCCACCTGTGAATACCATCACGTTGGCAATTAGGTTTCAAAATATTAAGTTTGAGGGGACAAAAACATGCAGCCTAGAGAAGAGAGGTAGTGCAAGATAATGGTTAAGAATCCAGACTGAAGCCAGGCCCCCTTGCTTTCTATCCTGGCTCTGCTCCTTGTCAACTGTGCAAACTTGGACTATTACTTAACTTCTTTATACTTCTGGTTTCCCCATCTGAAAAATGGGGCTTGTAATAACACCTTGTAATACTCCCCACCAACCCAAGGACAGGCGAGAAATAAAGGCCCATGAGTATATGCCACTGGGATTTTTGTAGATATTTGTTACACAGCACATAGCTAACTGATACAAGCACATAGTAGGTACTCAATAAATATCACTTAAAAGGAAACTGAGTAAGACCTTTCCTTATAATGAGGAACTTCACAAGTTACCTGATGGCTCCAAATAGAGCCCAAAGAGGAAACTCAAGGTTACTATCCAAAGTATAACCA
The DNA here is from genome assembly GCF_004348235.1 of Phoca vitulina. Taxonomy (NCBI): domain Eukaryota; kingdom Metazoa; phylum Chordata; class Mammalia; order Carnivora; family Phocidae; genus Phoca; species Phoca vitulina. Next base: position 13,557,941 of record NW_022589715.1, on the reverse strand, counting down.
AAGCACTGGGGTTTTACCTATTGAACAGGCTGTTTTTGGAGTCCTAGCTATGCTAGAAGCTGGCCCTTGTCCTCAGAGCTCACGATCTTGGGAAGGAAAGATTTGTAAACAAGTAATTACAAGGCAAAGTGCCACTTGCTGTAACGAAGGTGTGTAGAGAGCGCAGGGGAGCGAGCAGGCCTATCAGCCCATGGCGGACGGTGAGCGTGGTGTGACAGAGCTGGGCTAGAAGATGAGGATGGTGCCTAGTGAGAAGGATGGGGATTTAAAGCTACAAAGGTAAGCTGAACCCAAGGTGGGAAGGGCCTTGAGGGCTTGGGAAAGGATCTGAATGCCATTCTTAAGGTCTGAGGGAAACGAATAGGTTTTGGGGCAGCAGAGTGCCATGTTCAGGTTTGGGTTTTGGGGAGATAACTCTGGAGTTGATGTGGAAGATGCCGAAGGCTCCTGCTGCAGAGCTCAGGATGTGGGGCTGCTTGAATCATCCCTCCTGCTGCAGGTCACAATTGATCTAGCGACAGCTTCTGGGGACAGGATTGATCTGGGGGCCATACAACCCCAGACGAGGAAAGAGGAGAAGTACAGGATAATCAGGAAAAGTCATTTCCTCCAACTCCCCTGCTAGAAATTGTACCAGTTAGGAAGGCATTGGGCCACGAGTAGCTGGAAGCCTGGTTACAGAGGTTTAAGTGCACAGGGGAGTCTTTCTCTCCTCACAAGGAATCGGGAGGTGGTGGTTGTACATTGCTGTCTTAACTCAACAGCTCTGAGATTCTTTTGGCCTCTTCCTCGTGGTTGGTACAACTCTAGATATCATGCCCACATTCAAGAGAAAATAGACACAGAGAGATGGACAGAGAGGGGACACGCCAGCTGAATCTGTCTCTTTATCAGGAAAGCAGAAGCTTTACTTGACTTGATGTACACACACGCATGCATGCGTGCATACTGCCCCCTACATCTTCTGGTCCAATCCTGGTTGCAAGGGGACTGGGAAGAGAGGAACAAGATTGTCATGCCTGCTTTAGAGCAGCCACGGATTCTGTGCTTGGGGCTAGGTGCATTTTTTTTCCCTTTTTCTTTTTTTTAAGATTTTATTTATTTATTTCAGAGACACAGAGAGTGAAAAAGCAAGCAGGGAGAGGGGCGGAGAGAGAGGGAGAAGCAGACTCCCCACCGAGCAGGGAGCCCTATATGGGGTTCGATCCCAGGACCCTGGGATCATGACCTGAGCTGAAGGCAGATGCTTAACCATCTGAGCCACCCAGGTGCCCCTAGGTGTGTTTCTATCTCCAACAAATTGAGTTTAGCAAGGAAGAAGGAAAAGTGGGTGTTGGTAAACAAAGGCAGAGTCTGCTACAGGGACTCAGGCACGTCCTCAAGACATAGCCTAAAATGATACGTTTTCTTTTGTTCTTTTTTTCTTTTTCCCTGAAATGGAACCTCTGGCAGGTGACAGGGCAAGGGTTCAGAACCCCTGCCTTCCGGACTGGGCACTGTCAAGTCCTCTTTGTCCCCCGCTCCCATTCCAGGCCCTCACCTCAGTGGGGCCCAGTTTGTCCTCATCGCCCTTTGAAGCAGATCCTGTCCCTGTGTTGGGGGGAGTGACCAGTGTTGCGCAGAACGGGGATGGCTCCATGGGTCGCTGGGAGCACCACTGCTGAATTTCCTGAGGGCCTTTCCCGAGCCAAGCTGAAGCAGGTGCTGGAGTCTGATGTTTTAGTAGCAGAGAGGGCTCCTAGAGAGCCATAAACTCTCTTGCTGGTTTCCCCTCATAACAAGCACATAGTGTACTTACCCTGGGTGAGAGCACATGGATTCTGAAGTCCAATTTGGTGGTTGTATCGGTCAGGAGGGGCCGAGTCGTGCTGTGGTAACCAACAGGCTTAAAGTGTAATGGCTTAAACACATAGTTTATTTCTTGTTCATTCTAAATATCCACATGAATCCACTGGGGCCTCCATTCCATTTCTCCCCACTCTGGGACACAGGCTGATGGAGTGGCCGCCATTTTGAACTTAGTGGTTGCTGGGACAGAGAGAAAGAAAAGATCTGGAAGGTCTCACAGCAACATTTAAATGCTCCAGTTTGGGAGAGACTCCTATAATTTCTACTCACAGCTCCCTGGTGAGGACCAATCACCTGACCCCACCTAACCACAGAGGGGCCCAAAGGTGTGATGCTGCCATGTGCCTGGAAGAGAGATAGCAGGAAATGTTTAGTGAGCAGCATTCATGATGACTACAGTAATTTTGGGAAAGTTGCCTAATTTCTCCAGGTCTCCTTTATTTCATCTAAAAGTAGTGTTTCTAAGGCAAAAACTGGGTATGGTCAAAGTAGCTATTATAATCCCTTTAGCCACTGGATATCCATAGGCAAAAAAAAAAAAAAAAAAGAACCTCAACTTAACCCCACACCTTATACAGAAATTAACTCAAAAATGGATCATAGTCTTAACTGGGCTTGAACACAAACTATAAAACTTGAAAAACATAAGATCTAGGCCTATGCATGATCCACAAAAGGAAACATTGATAAACTGGACCTCATTAAAATGAAAAACTTTTGCTCTGCAGAAGATCCCATTGGGAGTGTCGAACACAATTTACACAGAGCTCCACGTGATAAAATTGCAAAGAGCCATGCACACAAATAAATACATGTATACCTGGTGAAAATCCGAGGACATTCTAAAGATTGTACCACTGTAGGTTTCCTGGGCTTGATATCCTACTATGGTAATGCATGACCTTCACCCTGGGGGAGGCTGGGTGAAGGGTGCATGGCGCCTCCCCACACATTTCTTTGCACCTTCCTGAGAATCTATAATAATTTCAAAATAAGACTTAAAAAATATCTCTTCAGCCACCCATAAAGAAATGTGCTTTAGGAGCCAAATTATCCATAACATCTATGTATTTAAAAGCCACTCGTTCATCTACAAGGTGCTCCCAATATGGTGGCTTCCAGGACGGAGGTGTCATTGTTGGAAACGCACGACAGAGCCACCTGAATCGTTCCTGCTACCATTCCTTTCTCCCCGTCTCTTTGTTTTACAGCGTTCACTGGTCTACAGCTTTTTATGGGAAACCCTTGGGGCCGGGAAGTTTTTAAGGTTCTTTTCGAGGGGGTTAGATAAGTAATATAGTGCTGTGACATTTCTCATGTAACTCTCTCCCCACCCACGGGGTGGGGGGGTGGCCTCCCTTAACCAAGCACACTTACGTCAATATTCATGAATGCATTGTATGAACATTCCCAGAAAATGGGATCCACACACACTAAAATTGTCAAGTGTCAGTTCAACTCACCAGAGGAGCCTGTTCAGGTCCAATTTAGCCCCAGACATGACATACCCTGAGAGGGCACACACGTTTGGCCAGAACTTTGGGCCTTGGGACCCACAGAGCAGCAACGGTGGCTGCCGTGACTTCTCCACGTGTGGAGCCCTCTGTGACCTGCACTGTGTCCGCAGAGGCCGCTGCGCTCAGGGTGAGTGTGACCCCGCCCCCGAAGGTCCGTGGCCAGCGCCCGAGTGTGCGGGCCCTCCCGTGCCTCTGCGTGGCCCTGAGACGCACGTCTGTCCTTACAGACCGGCCACGCAGGTCCCAGCCGCTGGAGGAGAGGCCCCCTTGCCTGCTGCCCGGGCGGCTCACCAGCTCCTCAGCCGGCTGGAGCTGGAGCCGGGGCTGGCGGGGGTCTGCAAGCGAGCCCGCCGGTGCCTTCTTACAGACGGAGTGGACGCCCAGAGAGGGTGAGGGACGGGTGCAGACTCACACAGCTAGCCAGGGAGCCGAGACGGGGGGAATTCAGACAGGGCAGAGGTGCTGGGGCATGTTTAAAAGCTGGGACTAGACAAGCCTCCCACCCCGGCTACAGGCCTCAGAACAGCCCGCTAGCAAGGGCAGCACCCCCGCCCCAACGACGTTTGAGAGGTTCCCCCCCCACCGCACACTTCCAGGCTTGGGGGGAGTGTGGAGGGGGGGAGAAAGGGTCACTCAGTCACGCCTGGGGTCCCCCGTTAGTGCACCCCATCCCCAGGGGTGCTGGTGGGCGCTGCCGGCCCCGGGCGGGGTGGCCTGGCCGTGGGTGTGGGCGCTCCCTGCCCCCCCAGGCGCCCCTCTCCCCCCCGCGGACGCCCCGTCCCTGTGTGGGCTGCTTTGACTCCGTGCCCGAGCTGAGCTTAGGCAAACCACGCCGCACTGGACGCCATTCAAGCTTTTACAGGCCCTCAAATTGGGGCTGGAGCCGGAGAGGAAATACTAAAATCCTGTGTGCACAACTTCTGTCTGTGCGTGCGTGGCTCCAGGAGCATCGGGCGCGCTGGGGACACATTCGGACTGTTTAAGGGCCCCGCTCCTTTCGCCGCTCTGTTTTTAACGGGATCACGGATGTGTCGCCCAAACCCAGGGCTCCGGGGCGTGGGCCCGGGGAGGGGGCTGCAGGGCCGCGAGCTGCCGAAGGACGGACCGTCGGGTGCGGGACTACGTCTGTCTCCCACCCCCAGGCGCCAGCACACAGAGCTGGGCGCGGAATCCCCGTGATCCTTAAGCCACACATGCTCATGGCCCGGGCCCCTGGCCCCTCGGGCCCAGCAGAGAGGTGCTGCTTAGAGGGCCTTCGGAATCAGGCAGGCCTGGTGGGGGAAGGCGGCTCAGCACTTTGCAGCTCCTGGACGATTGGCCAGGGCCTCCCTTTCTGCATCTGTAGGATGGGCGCAGTAGTGGTAAGCTTCCTCAGGTTTCCTGTGAAGACTCAAGAGAGGACGGTGATAGGGAAACAGCCGAGTCTGGCACATCATAGGTGCTCACTAAATGGTAGCCCTTGTTATTATTTGTGTGAAGTAATAGTAACAGCACCATTAAGATCCAGGCAAACGCTAAATGCTACGTACAGTTTACATTTTGTGGGGGAGAGACTAGAACCTCAAGAAAATGAATGACCTACCTAAGGTCACACAGCCAGCGATTGGCGGGGTCAGGATTTGAACCCAGGCAGTCTGTTTCAGAGTCTTAGGTGCTTGGCTGTCCCTCTGTGCCTATGGTGTCCTCTGCCTGGCACGAAGCTCCCCACACTTGGGCCCCAGCCCACCCGCCCAGTGTAACCCCTGCCGAGGGCTCTCAAGCACCTCTCCTGCCACTGCCCAGCCATCCCCCGGGGTTCTGAACCAGGGCTCCCCCTCCCAGCTCTCAGCCCAGGCTCAGCTCTTCCTAGTGCAAAGCTCTGTCTGCTGCCTGGCCCTCGGTCCTCCCTGGCCTCCCCCTCCAGAGAAATCCACTCCCTCTCTGAGCTGCCCCAACACTACCCCCACCCCTAACACGCGCACCTTCATGTCTCCCATCCCCTTGACCTTGGGCCACTTTGGTATGTGGATATGTTTGTACTCCTTGTTTTCGTCCCTCATTAAGATCCCTGCAGGTCTGGCCCAGTCTCTTGGGCAAAGCAGGGTCTCCCATTTGGGGAAATTGAATTTTTACTGATGGCAACTCTGAGCTGATGGGTGACATCACACTGGTGTCCTATGTGAGGGAAGCAGAAGAAGGGCCCAAGCCCACTTGCTTTGGGGAAGTGAGGGACAAGGTGGGCATCAGCCCCATCTTTCTGCATCTGCTACCAGACCAAGAAACAACCAGGACAGTGAGAGCATCGTCTGGCTCCCCTGTCCACAGGGGTTTGTGGGGTCCTGCCCACCCCTGCCTCTACCTCCCCCTTAATTGTCCTGTCATCGGGGCCTCTCAGGAGCCCTGCTCAGCCTCAGGTAAGGACAGATGCCTCAGGGGTCCGAGCTCCTTCTGGCTGGGCTCCCCCAAACAAGCAGCCCGCAAAGGGCATCTGTTCTCCAGCCTGTCCCCAGCTTGAGCCGAGCTGGCCTGCACCTGCCTGGTGGGTCTTCCAGTCTTCTGCGAGTGCTCCCGCCCTGCTTCCCCCAAAACAGCCCGAACCCCCAGTGCCCACACTCAAGAGGCTCCACAGTGTTGTGGACATCGCATGGCTTTGGCATCTGGAGGCTGGGTTTCAGTCCCAGCATGGTGGTTCCATGAAGTCTTGGGCACGCCCTTTAATCCCTCCTGAGCCCCAGTTTCCCCATGGGAGCGATAGCGTCTGTCTCGTTTCCTTGGTATTAGGTGGCATGAGAGGTATGAGAGGACCTGGCACACGGCGGGAGCTGAAGTGTTGGTTGTTTGAGTAGGAGTCACACCACTGGGGTGACCTGGACCCTCCAGGTGGTCTGGGAGCCCAGCTGGAGGGGATGACCCGGTGAGCCGGCCCCCCCATAAGAAGGCAGGGGTTGGTCCTGGGGAGACCCGTGGCCCCTGCGGGACTCACAGCTGAGTGCTCCCTCCTCCCACAGAGAGTGGAGGGGCTGGTTTTTGCCCTGAGTACCTCTCAGCTTTGACCCTTAGGGGTGGTGTCCATGTATGGGTGCTGCTGCAAGTCTGGGGGAACCCCCCCAGAGGCCTGGCAGAGCTGCAGTGGTGCCCTGTGGGTGCGGACTGGCTTGTGACCACACACGAGCCACCCCAAGGGCTTCCAAACAGGGCACAGTGCTGAGGGGCCGAGGATCTGCCGGTGGGAGAACCGAGGTGCCTGTCACCTTCTGCCTACAGGCTGGTGAGACCCGAGGGTCCGGGCGTCTGCACCGCTCCCCTGAGAGGGGCATGGATGCTGGACGCGGCATCCTGCTCATACAGCCCTGAGAGCAGGCGGCCTCCTTGAGCGGCCCGTTCCGCCGGCGGAGCACGGTCTGCGCGGCGCGACAGTGCCCTCTGCTGGCCATGCGGGGCTGCCACCGGCGACTCGGGGCCAGCGCCAGGGGGACCTAATGCCCAGGTGGGCGGCGCCTCCGCAGCCCCGCAGGTGGGAGGCCTGGGAGAAAGCCTGGTAGGTGGGACGCTCCTTCCCATTCCACAAATGGGGAAACTGAGGGCTGGAGAAGTGGAGTAGTGGAGCTCCGGAGTCCACAGCCATTGAATGGCCGAGCCAGACCCATCCGTCTGCGCTCTTTCTCCTACTCCTGCGAGACTCGTCTTGTGTGAATGTAACAGAACTTGGGCATGCTAGAAAGACCACTCTTTATTCATAATTATTTCATTAAAATAAAATTATTTATTATTTGTTTCATTAAAATCAAATTAGATCTGACTCCACCTCTGCCAGGACTACAGAAAAATGCATTCTTCCTTGCTTTTGGAAATGGAAGTGGGGCTCCTCTTCCCCAGGCCTGGGCAAGAAGCTGGAGCCTGACATGATGCTAGAAATAGGAGGAGGGTGGGGAGGTTTAAATTCTGTGTGTCAGGACCACTGTGGAAGCTTCATGTGGAAGCCTCAGGGAGGCTCTGTCGCTTCCCTGCCAAGGTTGGCTGCCCTGGAGCTCGGGCTGTGCTCACTCCCTCCCCTGCTGCCCTACACAGCCAGCCGTGCCACCTGAGGTCCTGTCCCCTCCATGGGGGTGGGGGGGACTGATATCCTGGCCACGGGGTTCTCCCAAACCACCTCTTTCTCCTCTCCCCAACTCCCACCCAATCCCCTTAAATTGCTCAGGATCCTGAAAATAAAAGCAGGAAAGGCAGGTTGAATAGGGGAGAGGAAAATCTATCAAGAGCAAAGAACAAATGATTATCTCAGGACAAGTGCCTGCTTCACTAAAATCAGCTGGGTAGTAACATACGCCTATGGGAAAATGCTATGTCCTTGGAGTGACCTTCATGCTGCAGGTGAAGCCAACAGGACATGACTGGGACAGCGAGTAGGTTGGTTGAATCCAGTCGGAGAAGCCGGGGGGGAAGGGGTTGGGCATGGGGAATGGAGCATGCGGACTCCTCAACAAAACCAATAAAAGTGAGAAAAAGAGGTTACGGGAAAGTGGGTGAGGGCATGAACATCTAGGGAACATGGGTTGCAAAGCCAACGCTGTCTGAAAGGAATAAATATGGGGATGAGGGAGCAAATGAACTTTTTACAATCAAAGTGTCATGTTAGGTTTAGGAGTAACCCGTGCAAAGTTGTTTCTTTAAAATATTGTAATAGTTACGACAATCTTGTATATTAAAGACTGACGTATTAGCCTGATGCTTCCAGGTTTAGATGTGTGATAAATATAGACTTCTGATTTTAAGTTGGAAGGGGAACGAAAATTTGACTTTATTTTTTGTGAATACTAATAGGATTTTAAAGAAAACTGGTGTTTCACTATGTTAATACATTTTAATTTTTCTTTCTTTTCTTTCACTATGTTAATACACTTTATTTCTTAGGCATATAAGAATTTATTACTTGCTTGTTAGAGTCATTCGTTTGCTTTGTTAGGCAACTGCAGTGCTTACAAAGGAAATGTAATATATTAAATTTATAAATGCAGTTCAGAGTGTTTAGAGGAATTTAATTAAGTTTACAGATGATCTCTAAAGGGAGCTTAGGGTCTTCAAGTTGAGTTAATAGATCATTAATCAAAAAAAAATTGAAGGTCACTGTTCTTATCTTGCCATTTTTATAAAGAGAATAACAAGATTTATAAACTGAACATAACAGCTTAAGGATAACTAGGTTATTTCTATTTTAACGAAAGGAACATTAATTTAAAACCTAAATAACTGTAAGTAGTCCTTTCTGGACTGCCCTCCAACATAAAAAAAATAATTCACAATGACAGCTATTCATACTAAGAGCTAACGTTTATGGAGTGCTTTACACTGATTATCTCATTTCATCTTCCATTCCAGATGGGAGACACTGGGAGGGCAGGAATTTGCTCAAGGCCACGCATTTAGGAAGTAGTACAAGATGGACGTGAGTTGGCTCTTTGACTCCAGAGACTACATGATTAGGCCACAGTGTTGGATGATCTCTGGGGCCCGGGTTTCTAGGATTAGCACTGAGCTCCCTGGAGAACGGGCTTGCTCTCCCTAACTTATACCAGTGAATGTTGTCTTGTCAGCACCCGCCCCTGCCCAGCCACTTCGGGGCTCACCAGAAATGGGGAAGGGACTTCTGAATGCTCGGATTTGAACCCCCAAGTACCATTTGTAGATATTCGTGTCCTCCAACACACACATTCTGATACCAGCCAAGGCTTCGTGACCAGTTACAGGCATGAAGTATGGGAGCTTGCATATTTTCTTCCTCATATACGTTCGACATTTTCCCTCTTGTCTTCCCCCTAATGATTTATATAAGAAGTGCTGGTGGTGTTTCACATTACAATATGGTTTCTACGTAACAAAGTTCAGGTGGGATGGGTGACTGAATTAGAAGAGGAATTGACCTTGCCCAGAGAAGGAGGCCGTGACTAGTGGGACTTGGTGTCTAATATTTTGCGGACAGATTTACCATGAGCATTAGGGATGTTTGTGAAGCGCCTAGCCCAGTCCTCGGTAGAGATTTTAATGGCTGGTAGGCACAGTTTCAATACTATTCCGTCTGCCTGATCTTATAAACCACCAAAATGCCCTGGAAATTCTGACTGGTTGGCATTTCTTTTAGGTTTCTTGACCCAATTTCAACACTGCGTGGGTGGGTGGGGGGTTCCTCCCACATGACACGAAGCAATTCTCAGACACGAAGAACACAACTCAGTTCCAACACCATCTCTCCGGAGACCGCATCCGATTCCACCGGTTAAGGGCTCAGTCCCACAAGACTGCCCTCCACCCCCCACTTCAGATGCCAGGCACAGCCCCAGCTGTTACCAGTGCTTCTGACCAAACTGCTCATCAGGTTCTCTTAATTTGGGGGCTAGCGTGGCTCACAGAACACAGGTCAACACATTGGCCAGTTTATTAAAGGATGTGATAGAGCGTACAAATCAACAGCCAGATGAAGAGATGCAGAAGGCAAGGAATGGACAAAGGGTGCAGAGCTTCCATGCCCTTCCAGGACAGCTAACAGTCCCAGTCTCCACCTGCTCACCAACCCAGAAGCTCTCTGAACCCTGCATCTGGCATCTGAATGACCAAATATGTATTTTCTAGAAATCACTATATCGCAGCATCCAACCTGCACACTGAAAATAAGGCGCCCAGAGCCCTCTCATGCTTATGCCCCAGGATCTGTCTGAGTTTGTAAACCCTCTTTCAGAAGGTCGTGTGTGAACACCAAGCTTGTCCCTGGTACTGGGGCCACAGACCCAGGGTCCCCTCAGAAACTTCTTCCTTCTTCTCTGTCCCTATTTCTAGTCCATCTTTATTTTCCATACTCAAAGGGCAATCTTTTTCCTCTCCATCATACACGGATGAAGACATTTCATCTACATACGTTACCAAGGGCAACTGGGAAGGGGCTGTCTACACTTTCCCACCTATTTAACTCCTTCTGGCTCAAAAAAGCAAATCTGGGGAACCCCTGTTTCAGCTCCAACATGTAGAGCCTGGAAGTTTTCATTCCCATCCTAACACAAAAGAAAGCTGAACAAACTGACAGATCAAGGAGGCAGAAAATCAGTAAATAGATAGTTTAACTGAACAGCACTGTCCATTGTCTGGATCTTTAACACTTAGAGGATATTTCATCCAACATGAGCAGAATGCACATTCTACTCAAGCTCACACCAAACATTCACCAACAGTTTGTGTCCCCTCCCTGAAATTCATATAGGGAAGCCCTAATCCCCAGTGTGGCTAAATATGGAGATGGGGCCTCTAAGGAAGTAATTAAGGTTAATGACATAATAATGATGAGGCCCTGATCTGATACAATTAGTGTCCTTACGAGAAGAGACGTCATGAGAGCACATAACAAGAAGGCAGACCTCGGGAGGCCAAGGAGAGAGCCCACACCAGACACCTACCCTGCTGGTCTTGGACTTCCAGTCTCCAGAAATGTGAGAAAATAGATTTCTGTTGTTGAAGTCACTCAGTCTATGGTATTCTGTTATAGCAGCCCAAGCCGACTAAGAGCCCAAGGGAGATCACGGTCTGGGCAATAAAACACACATTAACAAATGTTAAAAAATAGAAACCATACAAAGTACAGTGAAATTGGAAAGAGCCAGCACGAGTGAGGGCCCTGGACCCTAAGTTCCACTGACTCAAGGCAAATCTTCTGATGGTGACCCCAATTCAGGCAGGCCAGGTCAGCCTCCCTGTGTGTGTCTGTCCTCGGCAAACCTCTCTCCCTCTCTCTCTCTCATTCTCAATGTGTGTGTGTGTGTGTGTGTGTGCGTGCGTGCGTGTGTGTGCGTGTGTGTGACTATGCTCCGGGACATGTGAAGGACATTCTGTAGCTATGAGGATCTGATGAGGCAGCTGAACCAGGCTTCAGAGTCCAGCCAGGTCTGCTGCTGGATTTGGTGGCCGGGTAACAAAGATTTCTGTAGCCAGGAGACAAGAGAAGTTGGCAGTTGGCTCATGGGATAGTCCTGGAGAGACATTAGAATCTTTCCTCTGGCCTCATGCAGACAGGTGCACGCAGACAGACACGTGCATGGAGCCCTTCCTCGGCCACGGGACACGATGCAACCTCCACTGACATTTTGCAGGTGAGTGTCCACTCAGCCTCAGAGTGAGCAAGATTCCCAAGGTCTTCCCTTGGCAGTGGGGCTGTGTCGTGCTGTGTCAGCTGCAGGATTAGCTATATGTCATCTTTGAGGTTCCAGAATTCTTTTTAGAAGTGGAATCTGGAGGGTTTTTATCAATGAGACAAGCCAATCTGGATGACCCTTCTCACCTCTGGAGAGCGGAGTCCACACGGAAGGTTTGGGGACTGGAGTTAAATAAGGATGATGTTGGAAGGATCCATAGCAGTGGGGTTAACACCCTTGACATTGAACCTGTTGAAGCAATATAGTAAATTTATTACACTTATACAATCATTTTTCTTTAATGTGAGATGCAGTAAAATCTTGCTTTCAGATGACTTATGCCAGCGTTCATAAAAATTAGTAAAATTTCTAAATTGTAGCATTTTAAATGTGACATTACTAATTTAAATAAATACAGGGCATCAAACCCTTAAAAAAAAGTGGAGTCTGGTTCAGGCAGCAGAAGGGACAGCTGGACTCATCCTTGGGGTGAGGTGGGGTGCGAGGCTGGGAAATTGGCTACAGATGGATGCAAAGAGAGCTGAGTATCTCTGATGTTCGACCCGCAGCACCTGAATGGCCACTGAGGGATGTCCTGGATTCTGAGCAGGCTCCTGAACCACTGGTTTTAGTGTCTTCAGAAGGATGAAGAAAATATAAATAAGACTACTTACTGGCTTTATTGAGGTATAGGTACAGGCCATATTATTCATCTATTTGAAGTGTACAATTCAGTGGTGTTTAGTATATTCAGAGTTGTGTATTCATTCATTACCACAATTAATTATAGAACATTTTCATCACTCAAAACATAAAACCTAGCACCCTTAGCCAGCATTTCCCAATCCCCCCCCATCCCAATTCTAGGCAACCATTAATCTACTTTTTGTCTCTATAGATTTGCCTATTCTACCCATTTCATATAAATTGAGTCATATAATATATGGTCCTTTTAGACTGGCTTCTCTTAGTATGTTTTCAAGGTCTATCCATGTTGTATCACTACCTCATACCTCATTCCTTTTTGTGGCTAAATAATATTCCAACGTATGGATATGCCGCATGTTATTCATCTATTCGTTAGTTGCCAGAATTTGGGTTGTTTCCATGTCTTGGCTAATATGAATAATGCTGCTGTGAGCATCCACATGCAAGTTTTGTGTGGACCCATATTTTCATTTCTCTTGGGTATGCATGTGGAATGAAATTGCTGGGTCATATGATAACTCTCTGTGTAACCATTTGAGGAACTGCCAGACTGTTTTCCAAAGCGGCTGCACCATTTTATATTTACACCAGCCATGTATGAGGGCTCCAATTTATCTACATCCTTGCCAATACTCATTATTATCTTTGTAATAATAATAATTTTAAATTTTGTTATTATTATTATTATTACAGTCATCCTAGTGGCGTGAAGAGGCATTTCATCATGGTTTTGATTTGCATTTTTCTGACGGCTAATGCTATTGAGCATCTCTTCGTATGTTTATTGGCCATTTGTGTATCCTCTTTCCTCTTTGGAGAGATGTCTATTCAGATCCTTTGCCCTTTTTAAAATTGGGCTATTTGTCTTTTTATGACCAAGTTGTAATCATTCTTTACATATTCTAGATATACGTCCATTATTGAATATATATTTGTAAAAATGTTCTCCTATCCTGTGGGTTGTCTTCTCACTTTCTTGACAGCATTCTTTGAAACACAAGTTAGTTTATGATCATATCCAGTTTATCCTTTTTTTTCTTTTGTTGCTCATGCTTTTGATGTCTTATCTAAGAAGCCAATGCCAAATCCAAGGTCAAAAAGACTTACCCTCATGTTTTCTCCTGCAAGTTTTATTGTTTTAGCTCTTATATTTAGGCCATTGATCCATTTTGAGTGAGTTTTGTGTATAGTGTGAGGTAAGGCTCCAACTTCATTCTTCTGCGTATGGAAATCTAGTTGTCTATCTTCTGCCCAGTTGTTCTATCCAAGATTGAAAGCAGGGTCTTGAAGTCTATTATTATTGAATTGTCAATTTCTCCCCTCCATTCTGTCAGCCTACCATGAAACCTCATCATAGAATGAGTGAGCTGGGATGAGGATGATTGGGGGCCCAGTATTCTTGGCCTGTCATGCCCAGGGCACAGCCTCCACCATATGGCTAGGGGCTGGGTAGAAGAAAGGAAGCCCTGACCTCTTGGCTACACTCGCTTTTTAAATTTAGAGTGGAAGAGGATGAGAAATGCTGATAGCCTGTCCCTACTGGTGAGATAAAATAGCTCTTAATCAGCTGCTGAGGGGAGAAGAAGCCTGTCTTCTCGGCCACACCACCTGAAATGGAGCTTCCATCAAGTGGAGACGGTTAGGGGTGGGGAAGGAGGGAGAGGGTGGTGGCTCAAATACTCGCTGTTTTTACCGAGTTTTAGCAGATTTTCTTGGAAAAAATCTTTCTTCATTTGCTATATGTTCTTAGGATAATTTCCAGACACTTAAACTTTTCAAAAACAATTTTAGCAGCTTTGCTTGTGTCACTGGGGAGGGGCTCTGTGCAGCTCCCCATGCTTTCAGCTTGGAAGTAGAACCAAACTTTTTTTAAACATATAAAGAATTCTTGTGAAATGATTAGAAAAAAATGAACATGCCCCACAGAAAAATGTGCAAAGAGCAACAGGCAATTTACTTGAGAAAAAATACAAATAGCCAATTAACAGAGAAATATTGAGCCTCCTTAGCAGTCAAAGATATTCAATTCAAAATAACACATTGTTTTTTTTAATCATATTGTCAAAAAAGAGAAAAATACTCAGGATTATCAAGGCCATGTGTAAACAGACACTTTCCCATATGGTTGAGGGGAGTATAAATTAGGGTGACTCTTTTGGAGAGCAGTTTGACAGTACACACCAGGATTTTTTTTAAAACATGTGTCCCTTTGACTTAGTGATCCTATTACTAGGAACTTATCCCAAGGAAATTACCTAACAAGAATTCAAATATATATTATTTATAATATTAAAATTAAAACAACTTAATTATCCTTTCTGGAGATGGTGGTTTAATAAATTATGGTGTATTCAAACATAGCCATAAAAAGGATGAGGTAGATCTATATGAATTAACATTATTAAAGGTGGGGGAGGGGCACCTGGGTGGCTCAGTTGGTTAAGCGACTGCCTTCGGCTCAGGTCATGATCCTAGAGTCCCGGAATCGAGTCCCGCATCGGGCTCCCTGCTCAGCGGGGAGTCTGCTTCTCCCTCTGACCCTCCCCCTCTCATGTGCGCTCTCTCATTCTCTCTCTCAAAAAAAAAAAATCTTAAAAAAAAAATAAAGGTGGGGGAGATTATTACAGAGAAGTATGGCTTATATGATTCCATCTATAAAATCTAATCTACCTATAATCATTTATGTATGCACATGCATAGAAAAAATTACCCTGGAGAACATATCTTAAACTCTTAACAGGGCATACCTCTGGATGGGAACGTGGTTGATTTTAATTTTTAAATTTTTGTCTTTCTGTATGTATGTTAAAATGGATCTCCAGTGGACATGTGTTATTTGTACCGTAAAGAAAAAACCCAAGTTGGGTTTTTTACTGATGGCAGGCGGAGGAGTCAGGGGCTGTGGGTAGGCAGAGACCCGCAGATCAGGAAAGTGTCAAGGCAGTGTGGGCTCTGCAGGGTCTGTCGGAGCTCCGTTGCCTCCCAGAACCTCGCTCTTCCAAACCATCCATTTAACAAGTGACAAAGTTGGGTGTAAGAGACACCGCAGAGGGACAATCCACCTGGCCTGCCAGCAGCTGGCCAGGACTGAGTCATGGCACCTGTGAGATCCCGTCTATCAGTAAGCTGGTCAGTGGAAGAAGAGCTTCAGTGTTAGGACAACATTTTCAGCCCTCGAGTCTGAGGTCCAGGCTAGCCTGGTAGCCAGGGAGGAGGTAACATCCTGAAGAAGGAGGACATACTGGAGGCTTGATAGGGTGGTCCCCCTGCAGACCCGGGAATGGAATAAAAAGAGGTAGCATCAGATCCATGGGAGTGGATGATCTCGCAGGAAGAGATCAGTGAGAAAGGGAGAAGAGAGAGGATGGAGGGCAAAAGCATGGGAGGAGGTGCGGGAGCCCGAGAAGTGGTGAGAAAGAGCAGGAAGAGGGGTAGCGCCCCGACAGCCAACCGGGCAGGGGAGCCAGCAGGCCAGACTTCTGAGTACTGGGCTCCACCCTTTGTCCCTGGGGGCCGCCTGGAAGCCCAGCACCGAGAGCTGTGCACACACCTCATGGACACTAGGCGGCGCTGTGGTCCACTCTAATGGCCACACCTTTCCAGGTTGGCAGTTTTCTTTTCATTAAAGAGAAATTAATGTGTGCTGGGGGTCTGCCAGTTCCCTGTTTAACAGATGAGAAGCCCAGAGAGGGGCTGTGAGTTGCCCCAAGGCATATGCGGGTGTTGTAGCAAAGGTAGGCTTACCTCCCAGCCTCCTGGTTCCTATCCCAGGCTCTCTCCAGTCACACCCCAGAAACAGATCTAGAAAAGTGGCTGGCAGAATCCTGGGTCATGAGGCTCACCAGGCCCGGAGCTCCAGCACCACTTTTCAGTCTTGCCCATGGTGAAGTCACGTCCCTTGGGTTTCCCATCCTTTCTCTCTTTCCAGTACCCCACCCACCACACCCTTCATCCTCTTTCCCCCTGTGGCCACAATGATGTTTCACAATGTAAGTTGGATCGAGTCACTCCCATTAACATACTTGGTGGCTCCAAAATGCTCTTTTACCCTGACGTTCATCTTAGTCTGGCCTCTAGAAGTTGTCTGATAAAGTTGTGTTGGGTCACCTCCACATCTTGGCAAATCCTTTCCCTCTGCCAGGAACTCTCTTCCCCGCCCCTCCTCTCATTCTGCTCATCACGGCTTCGGCCTCAGGTTGACTTCCCTGACATCCCCTCATCCTGTCCATGGTGGCCTTGCTCTTTGCTTCAACACATACCTTTATCATTTACTTCTTTAAGAAGTTTTCCCCTCTAGACGGAACTCCAGAGCTGTAGGACAAGGTCCATTTGGTTTGCAGCCTGTCCATCAGGGTCCAGCCGTGGCTCTTGGAAGGCTATAGACATGAAGGTGGCCGTGGTGGCAGAGGGGGCAAGGAGCTGGGGCTTGGTGGCACAGGGTGGTATCCTTAGGACACTGCTGCTCGGTACTAAGATACAGCCGGAGGGTCTGTCGGGCATGGTGCACAGTGTTTGAACAAATGGTGTTCAGGACAGAATGGTCAGCCGGAGCTGCAGAACTGAGCGCCTGACACAAGGGCCATCCACTGTTCGTTTCACTTCCATATTCTAAGACCTGGTATATTTTAGTGTGTTTGAAAATAAAGCAACCACTGGATTCTATTTCAGTTGCAAGTTTTGGAAAATGTGGGGATGTATCTGGAGCAGGTAGGTCTCAGCATGGCCTCTGTTCTGACCTGGCCTGAGCTCTCCCAGAGTGGGACAAATGGACCCTGGAGCCAGACAGTGACAAAATGTCACAAAGCTGATGGTGGACAAGCACCCCACCATGTCATTCCTGTGGATACACCAACTTTGGGCTATTTGTTCATAGGATGAATTCTTCAAAATATTTCCCTCTCCTTGCTCTCTGGTAACAAAGTTGCATCAGTGGGTCTTAATAGAGGTTTTGTATTTCTCCAAGGCATAGGCAGGACGGCCAAGTGGCTACTTAAATACAAGTTTGTGACAGAAAGGAGGTCATGTCTCTACTATGTGAAGACTTCAAAAAAGCTAAAGAAATGAAAAAAATTATCTAAATAAGCTTTTCTTCTGTTTCATATTTCAATTTTAAATAATACTTAAAATCTTATTTTAGGAGCGTTCAAAATTAGACAATAAAAACTGGACCGTCTTTTGTTCCTGCAGGAAATTATGACACCTGACAAATAGAAACAAGGTGGTTGTCTTTGCTCCTTGCCCCTGGCCAGAATCTCTTTGATTGTCAGCTCAATTTTTGCTGTCTTCCTGAAAAGGGAAGATTCTTTCTAGTTGGAGGAAAGCCAAATCATTGTTGAATACAGGACATAAGCAGGGGGTGGGGATGGACAGAGAGAAGGGAGTGGGAAGAAAATCAAGACTGGCTCTTTATGGAGAGAGGCCCGGGGAAGATTCTGGAGAGACTTTGATGTAGCTGCAGGCTGAGATGGAAGCAGTCAGAAGTCACCCCTTCTAAAAGTGGCTCCAAACGTCCTGGGATATACACTTTAAGAAACACAAAATAGGTCTCTAGGAATAAGTATAGAAAACAATAAGTATGGTGATTATATTGTCCAAAGTAAGAATCAGGACATTTGACCTGCTAATTGGACAGGACAGCTGGAACTGAGACTTCCTACCCCTTCCAGATGAAGGGTACCCAGTCAGTGTGCATGAACCCTACAGGACATGCTCCTCTGTGAAGCCATGGGTTGTACTGGATATTTCCTCACTCCCTATCAGTCTTCTGAGGGACTAGTGGTGGCTGGGTGGGGACAGTAGGTGAGGTTAGTAAGAAGATGGGGGCCTGTCCCTTCTTACCTCTCCTCAGCTCTCCCCCAGGGTTTGCAGTGCACTTGTATTCTTAAATTTAGGTCAAGTTTGTAGAGAAAAGTGACGTAGATGAGCCACAGGCAAAAGATGGGGAGGGAAAGGCCGGTACTGTGACATTCCACTCAATCTTTCATTTTAGGACAGCATTCTTAGTTTAGACTAGAATCTAATTTTGCTTGCTTGGTGTGTGTGTGTGTGTGTGTACGTGCTTGTTTTGAATCTCACTCAGTCTTCATACTAAGCATCACACTGGAAGAGCAAACCACTCCAGGACAAAGCCTCCGTCAGAAGGCCTTTTGTCCACCATTATTTTAAAAGACAAGGACACATAACTCAAAATGATCAGATCTTTGGTAATTATGTCTTTTAAAAGTAGTCTTTATCGTGTAAATTATGTATAGTAAAAGAAAAAAAAAGGCAGACAAGTATGTACATACATACAATAGAGGTAGATCGTCTTGGTTTCCAAATTCCATATAATAAACTGACTGCTTTGACTACAAAACAGAGAACCTTTGCCACAGGACCTTCCCTATTACAGTCTGAAACACCAACCCCCACATCCACACTTTGATACACTTTGGCAGGTCTTTTGTGTTCTCAGCACCCAAATTCAATGCGTGTTGGGGGGGTTCCCCACACCTCCAACAAGCAATGCTCTGACACCTACAGGTGTGTGAGAATTCAACTCAAGTCTGACACCATTCACCAGAAGATAGACTTGGATCCCAGAGGTCTTGAGAGTTCAGTCCTACAAGCGCCCTCCCCACTTGTGACACCAGTCCCAAGCTCAGACTGTTACCAGGGCTTCTGCCTTACTGGCTACAAATTGGAGGTTCCAGTGAACCCCTCCAACTCAGGATGCAAATCGCCAAGCCCTGGTGGTTATCTGTACTTCTGACCGACCGGCTAATAAATCAGAGATCCCCAAGGGCCCCTCCTCAGGTTGACTAATTCGTTAGAGTGCCTCACAGAACTCAAACATTTTACTTACTAGATGGCTCGTTTATTATAAAAGGATAGAACTCAGGAAGAGCCAGATGAGATGCAGAGATGCATGGGGCAGGGTATGGGTACAGGGCTGGGAGCTTCCATGTCCTCTTTAGGTGCGCTACTCTCCCCAATTTCCATGTGTTTGTCAGCTGAGAAGCTATCTGAACCCCATCCTTTTGAGGTTTTGTGGAGGCATTACATAGGCATGGTTGATTAAGTCGTTGGCCATTGGTGAATGATTCCAACCTTCGGCCCCTCTCTTCCCCAGGGGTCAGGGGGTGGGACTGAAATCACTTGGTTGGGTCCTCTGGTGACCCCATCTTCAGGTGCTTTCCAAAAGGGATCTCATTAACATAACACAAAACATCTTTTTTTGTTTGCTTTTTAAAAGATTTTATTTATTTATTTGACACAGAGAGAGAGACAGTGAGAGAGGGAACACAAGCAGGGGGAGTGGGAGAAGCAGCCTTCCCAGTGAGCAGGGAGCCCGATGCAGGGCTCGATCCCAGGACCCTGGGATCATGACCTGAGCCGAAGGCAGACACTTAACGACTGAGCCACCCCAGGCGCCCCAACACAAAACATCTTAATCATTCTCAACACTTGGGAATTCCCAAAGGTCTGGGGAGCTCTGTGTCAGAAACGGAGATGAAGATCTCCATATACTTCTTACGACAAGTCCCAACAACACAGCAGGTCTTTGAAAAGATAACGCACACACCTATTTTGGAAGCTTCAGCAATAAGTTGGTTTATGGATATGTACACAGCCACTAAACAGGCCTGTTCAGCTTCTGGCATATTCTTTTAAGATTCATTTAAGTCACTAAGACAATGACGTATAGAAAAAGTGATTGTGTTCATTTACTGCTTTAGTTACCTGTGTTCTGTAATAGGCAAGGCCTTGTTATAGGTGCTACGGATGGAATAAAGTACAAAATCCTGTCACTAGAGAGTTCATTCCTTAATTACAGAGGTCCTCTCGAATTCTCATTGCTTTAGGGCTGGTCGTCAGTTTTCTTCCCACCCCAAATGAGCCAGCCTGATAGGATATCTTGATATGTTACCAGTCCATTTAAAATGACTTTTGCATTTGATTATTGTCCTTACTCACCCTCAACTGGCCCTCACTGCCATGCTGTCGTCTGTCACCTGTCACATTCATGCTACTGCCTGGGAGTGTAGTGTGGTCTTTCCTATCAAGGACCTAACCAACATTTTAAATGAACTCATCGTTTTAAATATCAGTTTTTCTTGGAACCGATTTTCTTCAAGAAGTCAAAGAAGATGTGGTGTATATATATACAATGGAATATTATGCAGCCATCAAAAGGAATGAGATCTTGCCATTTGCAATGACGTGGATGGAACTGGAGGGTGTTATGCTGAGCGAAATAAGTCAGTCAGAGAAAGACATGTATCATAGGACCTCACTGATATGAGGAATTCTTAATCTCAGGAAACAAACAGGGTTGCTGGAGTGGTGGGTGGTGGGAGGGGTGGGGTGGCTGGGTGATAGACATTGGGGAGGGTATGTGCTATGGTGAGCACTGTGAATTGTGCAAGACTGTTGAATCACAGATCTGTACCTCTGAAACAAATAATACAATATATGTTAAAAAAAAAAAAGAAGAAGATAGCAGGAGGGGAAGAATGAAGGTGAGGGGGGGAATTGGAAGGGGAGACGAACCATGAGAGACGATGGACTCTGAAAAACAAACTGAGGGTTCTAGAGGGGAGGGGGGTGGGAGGATGGGTTAGCCTGGTGATGGGTATTAAGGAGGGCACGTTCTGCATGGAGCACTGGGTGTTATACAGAAACAATGAATCATGGATCACTACATCAAAAACTAATGATGTCTGGTGATTAACATAATAAAAAATTAAAAAAAAAAGATTAAAAAATAAACAAAAAAAAACCCCCAAAAAACTAAGTCAGGTAACAGGAGAGTGAAAATATATTACTTTTAGAAGTTACAAATTTCTGGTTTATAATCCGTTACAAGCATTGCTTCTGTGGGGTATCTAGTGAATATTCGTTCAGTGTCTTTCATGTCTGCACCTTCTGACAATTCACTTCCCTCCATTTCCCACAGAAGGCTGGCACGGCTACACCTGCGGTGTCTTGGGTCCGCAGCCTGACGCCAGCTCAAAACCTGACAGCCCACTTCTTCCCCCAGAGGAAATTCGCAAACTTGTCTCCCTTCCTACATGTTTCATTGACACAGCTCACTGGAGAGATCTGCTTTTAAAAAAGAGCCAAATTTCCTAGCATGTTATTTACTTTTGGTCCACTATAGCCCTCTAAAGATGATGCTTTTCTTCTCTGCTCAATGGGTTGAAATTTAATACTGGGAATTGGTCAAATCGAATCGTTTCGATAATGAAAGCTGAACTACCAAGACCGCAATTTCCTTTGTGGGGAGACGTTAATTTCTAGTCCATAAAATGTGAGTGTACACTTAATGACTAGTTCTCCTGCCCGATTTACTTGAGTCTTATATTGGGTGTTGGTTGTAGGTAAATGCAAATACCATGTTTTGACTGCACAAATCCATGCTGTCTACTATGACCTTGGGAAGTGGGGAAGGACAGAGACAGATGTGTGTTCCGGTGCTCTGTGTACTGGGACCTGCTTCCCTTTGTCCTTTGTGTTACAGTCTGAGAGCTGAGTGTGTGGTCATCTGGGCATGCCCTCACGGAGGGTCAGTGCCTGGGGAGAGGGCATTGGTCCCATGGCAGCAAACACAGGGTCCTTTGTTTGAGAGAAGCATTTTGTTACCATGTGTGAATGGAAGGAAGGCCGGGTGTCACACAGTTCCTTACTAAAAGCTCACTGCATTCCAAGGGCAATTGTGCTAACTCACAGGAACTAGTCCTTTTCTTCCGGCTCAGTGGACTTTACTGAAGTGTCCCAAAGAAAAGATGAAAAGGTAGCCCACACTTGGATGCCGGAAACCTGCCAAGGAGGAGAGTAAGTTGCCATTTCTTAATTTTCCTACGACGCTGGTCTAAAAGGGTCTCCTGGGACAGTAACAAGGCCAAGTCAACAGTCCCTTTGATAATCGGGTCCCAAAGCACTGGGGTTGGAATACAGCTACAACAAAGTGGTCCTTGGTTTTAGAAATCCTCAATAACCTGAGGAGACTGGGGCGTGACCACCTTTTTTTCTTTTACAACTGAGCCTCTGTCCGCCACGCAAACCACACTGACCGTCGATGGCCAAGAGCTCATCCCCGTTCAACGCAAGCAGTTGAGCCAAAAAGTTGGTCTGACAACTTATTTTAACTCAGGGCCCCAAGAAGTGATGCCACCCTCCAAATTGGTGAACACATGCATCGTCAATGCCTTATCGATACACTCTTGGGAAAGGAAAAACCCCGTGCAACACAAAAGGAGCCATGAGGAAGGGAAGGGGACATCTAGGATACATGAAGTTGTCTAGAAGATCCCAATTCAGCTTTGCCTAAAAACGTGACACACGTCATCGGAAGATATTCATCCAGTTCCCAAGCATTTCCCTAAGGCCGGCCCAGGTTTCTGGAGACAATTTGTTATCTGTAGGAGAGAAAAAGAAAGAAAGAAAAAAAAAAAAAAAAAACCCCAAACCTACAACTCACTGAAATTTTCTGTGGCCCAAAGTTCCGGTAAGATGTAGGTTAAAATACAGAACGCGTAGAAGTTGTCCTCAGTTGCCTCAAAAGCAAGGACCACGGCCACGTAAGAGGCATATGCGTGTGCCTACAAAGCTCTACACATTGGGAGGGGTGACATGAAGCCTGTTACTGGAGATCCACCTGTGACATCAGAAGGACCTAGAGGTCTGTTCCCCAAAGAGCGAGTGTGTGTGGGGTCGAGTAAGGGAGGAGTAACTCCAAAGCCCAGGAGCCACTTCTAACAAATAGCTGCCAAAGTGCTCAAAGTTCTTGAAGACGGTCTCTGATCAACTCTGACCGGCTGGTGGACTCCATGAAATGTTTTTGAAAAAAGTACACCTTTTTATGCACTTCGAGCACTTACTCCCTGTTAGGCATTCAAAGGCGAGAGGCCTGGGAAAAGCAATGTAAGGGGACCAGGCCTGACATGGGCTGGACACTGCCGGGTGCCGGGCCCGGAGCCAGCCAGCGGCCTGGCAGGGCAGCAGCACCTGAGTCCACGTGAGCCCATGCGGAAGTTGTCTAAGGAAGTTCCAAACCCTGGCTTCGGTCAAATTGTTAAAAAAAAAAAAAAAAAAAATTCAGATTTCAAGTAGCCCCTGAAGGACAAGGGGCTGGAGGTGGGTGGTGTAGGGCTGGCCTTCCCTGAGTCACAGGACAGCTGGGGACCATCTTCCCGAGTCTCAAGTTTCAACGCTAAGTCATTTAGCTGGTGAACATTTCTAAGCATTTTCTCTTAAACAGTATTTTATAAAAGAGAAAGCAAAATCCATAGAAAATGTGAAGTCATCAATCCAGAGAAATACTATTTGCTGATGCCGGCGACTCTGAGCTTGACCCCAGTGCCCTGGAGATCCAAGGGCCCTGTGCGCACGCTGTGACAGGCTCCCTGCCCCGCGTGTGCTGGGCGGGGGCGGAGGCCGACGACACCAGAGCGGGCTGGGAGTCAGAGCTGCAGGGGACCGGGACGGCAGAAGTGGCGAGCACAGATGAGAACCGGATGGGGCGGCGAGGGAGCAAAGTGGCTGCCCAGCCTCTGATGACAAAGACTAGAGCAGTTAAGAGACAGAAGCTGGAACAAGCCTGTGTTCCAGGAGGAAGTCACTGACACTCGACGTCTCTCCCAGAGTCCCGAGCTGTCTGGGGCGCGGCCCCGGCGGGACGAGGCAGCCCCCGCTCTGTGGCTCACGGCCGGCAGCCCCCACCGAAGTCTCCACCTAGCAGCATCCAGGGACATTCCAGGGAGATTAC
This sequence comes from Phoca vitulina, assembly GCF_004348235.1. Classification (NCBI taxonomy): domain Eukaryota; kingdom Metazoa; phylum Chordata; class Mammalia; order Carnivora; family Phocidae; genus Phoca; species Phoca vitulina. Next base: position 13,533,969 of record NW_022589715.1, on the reverse strand, counting down.
AGACTTTTGTTTTTAAGTGCTCAAATTAAGTAGACTATGAGAGCTCCTCAAAAGCTTTTATTCTTTTTTTTTTTGACCAGCACACTGCCTGGTACACACTGCCAGGTAGGCATTAAAAAAAAAATTTCTTTTTAAATAGGCAATTTATAACACTGGGAGGATTCTATTTCAATGTTTCAGAAAACGTGACTATTCTTGGAAAGGGTTTGTACTTCTACAACTCTGGAGATCAGAGAGTGTGTCCTCATTTTAATAAACCACCTCAGGCAGACAGAGGAACACCTCCGACTATCATTTAAGTGCTTTGGAAGGGCAGTGAAAAAAGTCTCAAGAAATTCAAGAGTTGTCATCATTTCAGCGGAGAGAATGGCTTCTGCAGCCCAGGGTGGCTTCGTATATTCAGAGGACAAAGGAAATGTCTTGTGTGTCCCTCCCCGGCCAGGGACAGCCAGCATGGCTGCCCTGGTTGATGGCTGCAAGGCTGGCAGAAGGCAGACCACAGAGAGGGGCCGGGAACTTCTCCGACCAGCCCAGGCCGCACGCAGCCATATGGCTGACCCAGTACCCGTGCTCTGGCTACTGAGCACGTCATCCCGGAAGCGCCTCGGACATGTGTCCCGCCCAACAGTGACAAGGAACCAGAATCCGGCATTCAGGGCTCTCATCGAAGGAGTGACGACCTCCATTCTCCTTCCACTCAGTTACCTGGTATTCTCTGTGCTAAGTAGACATGGACAGAGTTTTTACAAATTAAATAACGTTCTTAAAATACAATAAAACATCATCACATACAAGTCTCTTTGAAAAGTCTTTCCAATTCAATTCTCAAAATTATCTTACAAAAATGCTGTGCAAAAACACTGACCTCAAATAAATAGGGGGGGACAAAGTGGGAAGAGCGAAACTTGTTTTTCGTTTTTTAAATTAAAAGTTAAAAACACCAGCTGCACTTCAAAGGATTTGCAGGATGCAATGCATCGAGAAGACTGTGAAACCCAGCCTTCACGGTCGGAGTTGCATTGTCAGATGAGGTTGCTCCGTGTTCAGAATTCACAATGGATGCCTCCGCTGAGATCCTTCACCACGCCCTCTTTGACCAGCTTGAGGAGGAACCTGGTCTCCGTTGTCACATTATGCATGGTCTGAAAGTTCATGGCAGCCATGCAGAGATTGTCGAAGTAGTGCAAAGGTGTTCTGGGTTGACTGAGGTCATATCCAAAGCCTGCCAAGCTGACTTCATCACACAGATGTGTGGCTAAGACCACAGCAATGACACCGATGGTGGGCACGTTCTGAAGCAGAGGAAAAGACAAAACAAGGCTTAGCACCATTCACTGCTTTCTAAGTGGTATACATGCTCTGCTAAGTCAGAGGCTTGCCCTGGGCGCTGCGATGTTACACACCGCGTAGTTTTATGGGTCACAGAATCCTCAAGTCTGAATCTAGACTCTAAAACAGGGTCTGTGATGTGAAAACCTTTTAACACACCACCAAGGGTAGCTTGGCAGGTCCTCTTGCCCCAAACGAAAAGGTGTTCTTTGTAAAACTTCTACCTCCTGGTCCTATACGTGATGACCAGAACTGCAAAGCAAGTCCATTTCCTTCTTACACGACAAAAGTCTATAAGGTCTGCCCTGGAATTAGGAAAATCCCCAGGACCTCCCACCATCGCTCTTGGGACCTGCTTCTGGAGGCCGGCCCCTCCTTGCTGGCTCCCGTGGACGGTGTCGGCCTGAGAAGAGAGCAGCCTCCGCTCCCACCAGCGAAGACCATGTTCACTTCTCACCTGAAGCTGCGTCCCACCGAGGACCCTCATTTGCTTTTCTGGCAAATAACGCTTCCAGGCCATTTTCACACGTACAGCTGCTATGCCAGTTTCTGCCCACCCTCTGTGTGGGCAATTTTTAGGCCCAAATTAAGAGTTTCCACATTTGTTCCTTCTAAAATGTATCCTACTGACCGTGGCCTAAGATGCCAAATGTCTGAACCGTTCTGGATTCTGATGATATCACCACTCCCTCCCTCGTGTCCGCTATCTCGCCACTTGCAAATCTGGAATCGTGCTTTCCGGATCTCTGTCCCAGTCTTGAGCAAAAACAGTACACAGGGCAGAGAGAAATACAGAAAGACCTACGGTGGCCTAAGCACTCCCTGAAGGCCCCTGCTGATCTACTAATGACATTCTGTTGTACAGCTTTTCATGTGTAAATGTGCCTACTTTGTTCACTTGAGTCTGTGGCTTCCAGAAACAACTCTCCTTGTCTGTCAACGCGAACAACAGTGAACCCTTCAGAGTTGACAGTTTAAGTGGATTAAGGAACCTCTACAGAACTCATTTGTTCAAAGCCACCTATGCTCCTTGATGTGTGGCATCTGCGTCACTCGTCACTCGGGAAAAAGAAACTCAACAGTCACTGAAGACAAGAGAAATTAACCCAAAGAAAGATTTCTTCCTGTTCAGCCACAGGACCCAAAGGCAGTGTCCTGTCTTACCTGCAGCCAGCTCCGTACCTAGCATATCGGGAGGACTCAGTCAGTGTTTACAGAAGGAGTACATGAAATCAGCTGTGCACAGGGGCAATGTATGGAGAGAAACTCAGCAGCTATGAAAAACCGCTCAGAGCATGCTATCTCCAGAACACATCCCCTAAGATCACACCTCCTCATCTACCAGACTTCCCTCTCCGCTGGAAGGACGGGTCACCAGGCCTTCCTGACAACAAAATCCCAGTTTACTGTTTATTTCCAAGCTTTGCCCTAGGCATCTCTAGACACACATTTTTACTTTTAAATAAAAATGGAATGGTATACATGCTCGGTAACTTGATTTTCTTGTTTATTACATTATGGAGGTGTTTTCATATCCATTTGTTTTCCTTCATCCTTTAACAGTCACACAATACTGCATCAGCTAAATGTAATATGTTTTTTTTTTTTTTTTTTTAAAGGTTTTATTTATTTATTTGACAGAGACACAGCGAGAGAGGGAACATAAGCAGGGGGAGAGGGAGAAGCAGGCTTCCCGCGGAGCAGGGAGCCCGATGTGGGGCTCGATCCCAGGACCCTGGGATCATGACCTGAGCCGAAGGCAGACGCTTAACGACTGAGCCACCCAGGCGCCCTAAATGTAATATGTTTAAATCATCCCCCAATGAGAAATGTTTAGGCCGTTTTTAAGTTCTTTGTTATTAACACTATGGTAAACATCCCAGAATAGCCACCTTTGCAGATTTCTCTTTTCTCTCTCTCTCTCTTTTTTAAAGATTTTACTTTTAACTAATCTCTACACCCAATGTGGGGCTCAAACTCACAATCCCAAGATCAGGAGTCACACGCTCCACCACCTGAGCCAGCCAGGTGCCCCTCTAATTTTCTTACGATAAAATTTTTAGAGTAAAATTGCTGGGTCAAGACTCTTCACATTCACATTTAAAGCTGATATATACGGCCAAACTACCCTCCAACTTATAATTCTACCTGTACTGCCAGGCAAGGACATTATTGAGCCTTTAAATCTTTGCTAAGGAAACAGGAAAAAATGTCATTGTGGCTCTAATTTACTTTTGATTATTGGTGAAGTTGAACATTTTATCATGTATTCCTTGGCTGTATTAATTTCTTCTCTTGTGAAATGCCTGTTCATATCTTTTTCCCATTTTTTTTTTTATTGGCCCATCTTTTCTTTTTGATTTAATAAGATCTCCTTATACTTTGGGAGTATTTGCTATTATATATATGATAAAATTTCCCCCGCTTATTTTGTATTCTAACTTTGTTTCTGATATCTTTTGCTGTTCAGTAACTTCATATTTTTGTAATTAAATCTGCTAATTTTTTAAAGGTTACTTTTTAAATAAAAAGCTACCTACAGGGCGCCTGGGTGGCTCAGATGGTTAAGCATCTGCCTTCGGCTCAGGTCATGATCTCAGGGTCCTGGGACCCAGTCCTGCATTGGGCTCCCTGCTCAGTGGGGAGCCTGTGTCTCCTTCTCCTTCTGTCCCTCTTCTCTGTTCATGCCCTCTCTCTCTCAAATAAATAAATAAAATCTTAAAAAAAAAAATTGATTCATTGGGCAAACGGAAGAACCTGCTAGTCTGCCTACTGGTTACTGGTTGACCATATCTAAGAGTCTAACTCAATGTTTGTAAACTGTGACCCTGACCAGCCCCAGGTATCTGCTAGGCGGTATCTCACGCCCCCAGTGTGAGCAGCACCCCACCCCCATTTCTAAATTCCTGGCTTTCCTTTATATATGGAGATTTTGCTTAAAAGTTTAAGAATGTGGTGCCTGGGTAGCTCAGGTGGTTTAGCATCCAACTCTTGATCTCAGCTCAGGTCTCCATCTCAGGGTCATGCGTTCAAGCCCCGCATTTAAAAAAAAAAGAAGTTTAAGGATGATTTCCACTGCTTTTAAAAAAGTTATCTTTAAAGACACAGGCTTAGCTATTTGGCTCATAAAGAAACTGATAATAAAGGCATCGCCACCCTCCTGGTGTCGGCACAGGCTTTGCAGGTAAAGAATTTCTACTGCAGTGAACGAACTATAGAGAGCACAGAGGTTCTCAAATTAGGCTACAAAATAAAGTCGCCCAGGGGACTTTGAAAATCCCAGTGTATAGACCACAGCAGAGAACAATTAAATAGAAAGTTTGGGATGGGACCCAAGGGTCAACTGCAAAGCACTGCTCTAGGGGGAGAACTTTACTTACCATCACCTATAAAGTGATGATAAATGTCAAGTCTGACCTGAGTGGCCAACTGAGTTAAAAATGTAAAGAACTTTCCAGACCACCAAAGTGCCTTTCACTCTGGAGTCCCAGAGTCAGAATACCTTAAATAATATCTCAGTGACCTAAATGTTAACATGTGGATTATACTAAAGAGATGAGTCACCAGGGGAAAAGCCAAGTAAACAATGAGGAGCCCTGAAATCAAGATGCAGAACAGCAAACACACACGGAGCCTGATCAGTGACTACATTTCTACACTGGGAGATGCTTCTGGGGACACAGCTGAGCCTAAGTGAAATTTGTACAGAGGTCTCCCTTCCAACACAGAGAAGAACAGTTAACTTTCAATTACAACAAAAATACCTTATCTCGGCCCCAGAACCTTGACTGGGGCTCCGAGTATTGAAGGATGTCAAAGGCGGTCTCTTTGATAATAACTGGATTCAAAATCCTGAAGTGTTTGGGCTGTAGTGGGATTTTTTCCGCCACCTGCTTCCAAAAGAAGAGCCGCACCCAAAATGGCTAAGGGAAGAAAGCAAGCAATCATTAGGGGGACTGAATAAAGTTATCCTGCCATCAGAAGGTGGGAACATGACCCCCGCTAAGCAGCCCAGAGCCGTGGGCATGACCCCAAATGGGCTGGGGTGCTGCAGTCACTGAGATCAACGCCAGTCCGATGCCGCAGCTCAGAGTAGCAACCCCAAAGGATCTGATTTACGAAGGTGGCACTGGACAAGAAGAGGAACTGCAGAATCAGCTCTGGTTTGTTTGGGGAAGAAATTCCCCAGGGAATGACCTGAGAGGGGAAGCCTTTTTAAGACCAAAAGGCATCATTTGTCCCCCGGGGAAGACCAGGTGAACAGACCCAATTTAAGGGTATTAAGTGCCGTGAGTGCCCCATTCGGATCAGGCCCTCCCCCTGCATCCTCCCTCCACTGACTTGCTCTAGTTCCTAATCCTGTGAAGTCTCCTGGTAACCGACTGTAAGTCATTTCCTACGTGCTTCATCTTCCAACTAGACCAACTTCTACCCAATGGAAAATCCAGATCATGATAAGCTATACAGAATCAGGCTTTGCAGACAGAAATTCTCCATCAGATGGTGCTTATGTGAAAAGTCTAATATATCCTATTAATTTTGCAGACAACTAGTTTTTATGTGTGTCTATCAATGTGACAGTTGACCTCTGAAATTTATTTCAGCAAAATGGGTGGGGCCATAAAGTAATATGATCAATTATTACAACGAACAAAAGGGAGCTCATGAGGGCCATTTCCTCAACATCTGCCCCTCTGGAATTGTGTGAATTTCCTCCAACAAGGGGACCACCAGCAGAGCATTTTTATAATTTTTTTTTTTTAAAGATTTTATTTATTTGAGAGAGAGAATGAGAGAGAGAGAGAGAGAGCACATGAGAGGGGGGAGGGTCAGAGGGAGAAGCAGACTCCCTGCTGAGCAGGGAGCCTGATGCAGGACTCGATCTGGGGACTCCAGGATCATGACCTGAGCCGAAGGCAGTCGCTTAACCAACTGAGCCACCCAGGCGCCCCAGCAGAGCATTTTTAGATCTCTTGGGGAATATTCCTCAGAGGTTTTATATATATATTCTTTTGAAAATCCTCAATAATGGTTTATATTCATCCAAGTAAGTCTAATTTCTGGATTAGCCAAAAGATATGTAAATTCAAGCCTGGTGAATAAGGTAGGTGATCAGTAATAACAATTTTGGTCCAAAACCTGATATTCCCATTAAGTAATGATCACAATTAATCTTAAATTCTGAAAGTCATTCCCAACAAGGAATACTGATAGTTTCTACAAAGGCAGTAGCTATTTGAAAGACAACACAGGGGCGCCTGGGTGGCTCAGTTGTTAAGTGTCTGCCTTCGGCTCAGGTCATGATCCCAGGGTCCTGGGATCGAGTCCCGCATCCGGCTCCCTGCTCGGTGGGAAGCCTGCTTCTCCCTCTCCCACTCCCCCTGCTTGTGTTCCCTCTCTCGCTGTGTCTCTGTCAAAAAAATAAATAAAATCTTAAAAGAAAAAAAAAAAAAAAAAGACAACACAAAAGTACAACTGACCCCTGAATGATGTGGGGGTTAGGGGCACCACCATCCACTCCCCAAGTAGTTGAAATCCACAGATAACTTCTGACTCCCCGAAAACATAACTACTAATAGCCTACTGCTGACCAGAAGCCTTACCGATAATATAAACAGTTAACACATATTTTGTATATGTATTATATATTGTATTCTTACAATAAAGCGAGCTAGAGAAATAAAATGTTATTAAGAAAATCATAAGGAAGAGAAAATGCCTTTAGAGTACTGCATTGTATTTATCAAAAACAATCTGTGTACAAGTGGACCCATGCAGTTCAAACCCATGTTGTTCAGGGGTCAACTGTATACATTCCACTGTGTGTGTTTAAAAATAAAAGTCTGTAATTACAGTTAGAGACCCCTCCACTTTTTACGAAGGAACACTGGAGAGCTGAATTTCTAGTGCTTACCAGGGTTTCATTTTTTACCATTGCTTGAAGCCAGTTGAAGTCAACACTCTTAAATAAAACAGCAACAAACAAGTCATTGGAATAATATTCAAAGTCAGAGAGTGGTGCGCCCTCTGGATAAGTCATCCTGATAGTAGTTTTATTACCAACATGCTCCGAATATCCCTCAACTGGTGCACTGTTTAACCTATTTAAATAAAAAGGACAAAGATAAATTGACAAAGCAAACCATCAACTACTTTATCACATCATGCAAGATTCCTTCGTTGTGTCCCACACACGTTTATAGGGCTGGGAGGAAGCTGTGGGTTGGGGGTAAGGCCTCCCTCCCGGCAGCCTCAAGTCCCCAAGGGACGCCCACACCTCCTCTCTGAATGTCAAGCAATTCCATCCAGTCCTACCATTTTAAGCCAACCCAAACATCATATTTTGGGCTTTCTCTGGGCATCAGTAATGTTTCCTCGAAAGCTTCCCGCTGTGCTCAGATATTAGGAGTTCTTGCCAGAATTTCAGAAAGGTAATCAGAAAGGAAACCAGGGTGAGGCAGACCCAAACCACAATTATACTGACAGGGTTGGGACCAAGGAGGGCACTGGGCCCAGGTGCATCCTTAAAGCAAGGACCTGGGACACTTAAAACTGTTAGATCAACAAAGGCAAGATCTTACCAGCGTGGTTGTTTTGGGGCAGATTCTAAGAATTCTTCTGAAAGCACTACCACTCACCCAGTTAAAAGAGTTTTGTAATCTCAAAGTCTGTTTGGTTCTTCCCTTGTATTATCACACCCGTATTATCACACCCGTATTATCACACCCGTATTATCACACCCGTATTATCACACCTGTATTATCACACCCGTATTATCACACCTGTATTATCACACCTGTATTATCACACCCGTATTATCACACCTGTATTATCACACCTGTATTATCACACCTGTATTATCACACCTGTATTATCACACCTATATTATCACACCCGTATCTCGGCTTTCTTCTCTATTCCACCGCCACTTCTTCTAGATCTGATACCTACCTCTGGATTATCAAAAGATATTATTACACATGACAACCAAATGCAAGGCATGCCCCTGAGGCAGGTATCCCCCCCTTCCCCTTTCTTTTCTTTTTTAAAATAAAGGACATTATCAGGGTTGTTGGTGAAATCTGGATAAGGACTAGACAGGGCCTGTATTTTCTCAGTGTTCATTTCCTGGTTCTGCACAGTGTTCTGTGGTTCTACAGTTCTAGAATAGAGTCTCCTTGTTCTTGGGAAATGCACACTGACTTATTTAAGGGTAAAGGGGCTTGATATTTGCAACTAACTATCAAAGGGTTCAGAAAAGAATAATAGTATATATAAAGAGAAAATCATAAAGCAATGTAATAAAGTTGGAGAATCTGGGGCAAGGGTGAATGCGCGGTTCTTTGTACTATTCTTGCAACTTTTCTGTTAAATTTGGAATTGTTTCAAACCCAGAAGTTACCCCCCAAAAGTTTCTTAACTGATATTCTCCCTCATCATCAGGCTAAGCCACCATTCCTCTGTCCCCAGCACTCGGTGGCCTCCCAGTGGCCATGCATGAAGTCCATGCTCCCCAGTCTGGTGATCTGCGGGCCACCACTGGGCATCAGGCCACCTTACAGCCCCTTCCCCACTCTCCCAGCCCCACTCTCCTTGCAGTGAGCAAAATGGAATCTCTCCTGTCAAGCAGGGGCCTGAGTCAAGCAATGACACAAGCAGGTAAGGTACTGCAGCTAGGAGAGACCAGCGTCAGCTGAACCCCCAGAACTGATAATAAGCAGAACCAGAGGAGGTCTGCGGGGGCCCGAGACCAATAAAATTCCTTTAAAAGGGGAAGGATTTTGGCAGCAAACTGTTAGACTCCTCAGACCTGACCCCTCTACGTCTGACCACTTGAAAAAGGCAACTGCCGGGGAAGGCTCTGCCCGAATGATCTCCGGGCAGAACCGAGAGCCTTGGCTGCTGGAACATCAGAAGCAGGAAGTGCCGAGAGCTGACCCGGACCAGACCGAGGCTTTATCTCAACTGCACCCCACAGACTGACTTCGCGTTTGGTTCGTTCACTTCCTGCACCCTTCTGTTAGCTTGTTTGTTGTGTGGTTCGTCTTCTCTCCTGCTTTGTGTGCTGTGTAAGAAGCCAAGTTTAACCACATGTGAATTATCATCGAGTCTGGAATCCTGAACCTACTTTCTAATTGTGATTTACTTTGCTTCGTGATTGAATAAAGCTGACACTGGGGAAAGACACACTCGTGCGTGTGCCTCCAGAGCATGCTCCTGACACTCCTGCAATAATAGGGCAGGGCTCCACACCCGAGATCTCGCTGCCTGCCTCCTCCCTGAAGCGCCCAATGCCACTGTTCGGCAAGGGCCCCCTTCTCTCCCACCACACCCCCCCTCTGGCCCAGGGTGCGCACTGGTAGCACCCCTGGCTTCTCTCCGCTCCTCTTCCCGCATAAGTCACGCACCGTTAGATGGGCACGGGGCCCCGTCTGCCTGCGCACACATCTTTCAGCTGCTCGCACGGGCCCAGGGCTTAGATTCGGAAAGCCTCCGCCTGCATTTGGACTGCTGCCATCTGGCCTGGACCCTGGGCCCTCTAGGGCCTCAACGTCTTCACTGGTGACACTAACAGAGATGGCTTCACGGAGGAATGAGAACCTCCAAAGCACGTGACACAGTGTCTGGCACGTGGAAAGCATCCAGTGAAAGGCAGTGGTTATAGCCTCCTTCACCCCAACCTTTACAGTCCTCATAGCCCAACCCCACTCCTACTCCTTCACCTCACACCATTCCTGCTTTCTGGCCACTGGGGCCTACGGCACCCCTTTTACCTTTAAACTAGGCTCTTACCTGTTTCTTCTATCTCATGGCTTTTACAAAAATCTGGTTCTTTCCTACAAACCCCTTACGCCCCCTGTCCCCTCCTCCTGAGCCCCCACCTTCCTACACATTCCCCAAAAATAGGTGCTAACATTTATTGAGCAATTACCCCAAGCCCGGCACTAAATGTTTTACACTAAATTCTAAGTGCTTTACATCTGTGAACTCATTTTGTCTTCACGGTAAGCCTAGAAGATGCGTACTGTGACTGCCTCCAGATGAGGAAACGGAGGCACAGGACAGTTAGGAAACTTGCCTGAGATCACAGCGACTGGGGACAAAGGCATTATGTGAACACACCACATTTAGGCTCAAAGTATCTGAAATGGATCTTGTCATCCTCCCTCACTAACCTGAGATTTTCCCCAACTACTCCCATTTCTGACAGCAGTTCCACTAACGTCTGAGACCCCCAGACTAGAAATCCTGGTGTCCCCTGACGTTAACTGTCAGGCTGTCAGAAAGTCCTGTAATTTACTTTCTCAATATACCTCTTGGAAACGCACTAGTCTCCATTTCCACTTTCTCCGCCTCACACCAGGCCCACACACTGCATGCACTGACCACAACCTCGAAACCCAGTCCCCGGCTCTAGCCTCTCCTGCCTTCGGTCAAACTCACACACTCCTGCTGAACAAATGTGATGGAAGACCCAGCATGCACTGTACTCCTGGTTCTGCACTTCCTTCTGATAGGGAGAATTTATTAAAATGCCTCAAGAGCCTTAAAAACAATCGAATATCTTTAAGCCAACAATTCTAAGGATTCTTAGAATTATTTCCAAGGAAATAATCAGAGATAAAGACATAAGTATGAGATACGCAAGGCATTTTCACAATAACAAAGAAACTGAAAAATTCAAAATATCCAGCAACAGTAGAACAGCTAAATCACTTACGATACTCTCATTTAAAGGACTACTAAGCACTTGGAAGAGTTAATTTTCCAAGAAATATTTAATGGCCTCAGAAACTGTTTATAATATTATGTTAAAAAAGCAAAACACTTGATAAGAATATAAATGCACTCGTTAGTATGTGTATAGAACAAAAGTGGAAAAAACACAACAAATTAATAGCGGTTGGTTATCTGGGCTCTGAAGGGTTATTTTCTTCCTTACATTTTTCTGTATTTTTTTAATCTTCAAGAATGAACATATTTTGCTTTTATAAGGAAAACAATTTTTAGCCAGTGAAACCAAAAAGAATCTAGGATGAGTGGAGTTCAGGCTGCGTGTGTCCTAGATCCCTGCCGGCCCTGCCTCGCCGGGCGCACCCACACCCAGCCCTGCTCCCGGAAGCCAGGCATCCCACCAACTCACCCCCCCCCCCCCCACACCGCGTGCGCCTCTTGGTCCTCCCCAGCTCAGGCTTCCTCCTGAATCCACCCAGCCTTCCAAACCTCACCTCCTCTTCAAAGGTTCTGCCAAATTAGGGTCAGTGTGGCACAGTTTGGGGCATCCAATCATTTCATGTTTTTGTTTCAACATCTCAAGCAGTAAGCCCCCTGCAGGCAGGGACTTAAGGCGCTCCCCGCGTCCCTCACTGTTGCTGGTTCGACGAGGACCAACAGCAGTGAGGTAAACTCTGGAGATGAACCCATGTACCTTATCACAACATCGAACTGGTTCAGGGCATGGCCCAGCACTAGTCCGTGGAGTATTCCGCCACTTCCAATAACCACACAACGCCTACAGCTCTTGGCTCTCAAGTGTTCAGGCAGGTCATGCTCAGGCAGTATTTCCAAGAGGGTCTGGACTTGACTGGAGAACTGCCGGAATCCGAAAGGAGGATCGTACTTGTACTCGGCTTCATTCACTTTGGGGGCCTCCTTCACGAAAGGCGGCAAGTCCGGACTGTACTTGTGCTCAAACAACCGCGCCATCGACTTCTTCGCGAACTTGGGCCGGCACTCCTTTTGCAAGACTTGCTGAGCGTATTTCTGAGCTCTCTGGAATGAAATCACACCAATCTGAGTTGGAGAAACTCTCAGGCATTAGAAATACCCTCTGACAGATGACACTGTGTCCTGTGATGTCTGATAGAGCTCCCTGTTGAGTCCTGTCTTTCAGCATAAAACGTCTGCTTTTTTAGAGTTAACTGATGCTCAGAAACGTAAAGAAATAACCTGGGAGAATCACAGGACAGGGAAATAAACTCCACAAGAATATTTACTTCATTATACAAGGAAAGTATGTCTTTGTACCCCCACCTCCTACCCCTAGCCTAAGCTTGTTCTCCAAATAAATTTGGGGTGAGATACATACTTTGAAGTATCTCACATTTTATAAAATCCATCACATGCTACCACATGGATGAACCTGAGAACACTGTACTAAGTGGAAATAAGCCAGTCACAAAAGGACTGTCTGACTGCACTTACGTAAGGTCTCTAAAGTACTAAAGTTCATAGAAACAGAAAGTAGAATGGTGGTTGTCAGGGACTGGGGGGGGGGGCAGGGGCAAATGGGGAGATGCTGTTTAATGGGTCCAGAGTTTCGGTTCTGCAATATGTAAAAGTACTAGAAATCTGTTTCACAGCAATGTGAATACACTTAACAGGGCCAAACTGTACATTAAAATATAGTTGAGATGATAAGTTTTATGTGTTTTGCTTTTTTTTTTTTTTACCATCATTTAATAAAATTTCGTATTTCAGGTTCTTATCTATCAGGATGAGAAACAGGCTGATTTATCAGTTGGGCAATGAGCTTCATGGAGTCTGGAATGCAAGTTATTCTAAATGTAATCAGGGCACAATGTCATGTCAACATAGAAGTGGCCTCGGTTTTGTATACGATCTTCCCTGCACATTAATGCTTTGCCTCCACAAGGAACTACCGCTGAAGGCCAAGTACAGTGACCCAGCTGAATGCAGCACCCCTCGGAGGGACAGGGTCCAAAGGCCCACTGGCCCCCGGCTTCCTCCTGGCTCAGTCTGGCCAGACGCGGCCTCACAACTGCTTGGCCGGCAGTTCTCCCTCATCGTTGTGCTTTCGAAAGGTCCTTATCTCCACATTCAGCAGCGCTGGCCCTGCCTTTCCCCTCCTCCCACCAGGCTATCTTCACACACACGCACGTACCCATGCATGCGTGTATGTGTGTATGAAGTCCCAGAGTTCCTGGGATATTTAATTTTAGGACAGAATGTGTCTTTTAAACCAGGTCTATACTATAATGAGAATTACTATTGTTACATATTATTTTAAATGTATGCCCCAACTATGTTTTTCCTCAAAGTTTTATTATTTTTATGGTCTGGTTTTTGAATAATGAATATTTTTGTAGGAAAACACCTATCTTATTATAGCAGAAGGCCCCCTGCTCCTCCCTTTTGAAGTTACAGCTTCAAAGAGTTATTAGTAGCTGGTAAGAGCACACTGTCTGCATCTTGAGGACGTGGCCCCATTTCTGAAAAGGGGAACCGATACTCTCTGAGCACAGATGAGGCTGCAGACACCATACGCAGTCACGGTCTCGGTCTCCCGTCACCAAATCTCTCACACTTTAAAATATGGCCGTTAGTCTCTTCACTTTGTGGGCTCAAGGGGGCATAACCAGTTAGAGGGCTGAGCTGGCGTGCTAACCCAGTCTGATGACTTCCCGAATGCCTAAAACCACAGCCTCTGTCTACACAGAGCAGCACACAAACACCACCACAGAGAACAAGAATTTAAATACGAACTGGTATCTTTGTGAGGAATCAGTGAGAAAGCCACGCAAGGACCAGTCGTGACCCTGAGCAGCACCAGAACGGAAGGCCTGCCAAGCCCATGTCACTCCGCAGCCCGTAGAGACTCATTGACGGGGGCAGGGTGAGCAGACGGGCCAACCACACCACACACGTCTGTCTCCAGACCCGAGGCCTGAAGGTTATGAACAGCAAGTCTTATAGAACAAGAGGTTGAATCTTTCGCTATAGAACGACATGTCAAGCATCTGGTGTTGCAGATCTCCTAGGACAGAAATGAACGTCTGAGAAGTGCCCGGAGGAACCCAGAGCAGCTTCGGGACTGACGCATGACTGGAAAGAGAAGTAGGTGATCGAGCCAGAAACCTGGGCTCAGCTATCCTGGGCTGCCAAATTTCCTCTTTAGAAGTTTCATTTGGAAGGAGGGAAATTTCATTCCATTTCCATTCTGGCAAAGAGCTCCATTTCAGGCTTCAAACTTAATTTTCTAGGCTGGGAGCAGCACAAGGCTTAGTAATCACCCTCTGACCGTGACTCACTCACAGCGGGGTACAATACATCAATCCGGGGGAACGAGTGTTTGAAACACCACTGGAACCATCTACGGCGACAGTAATTCCTTTTCTCCTTCTGTTTCACCTCATTTAGAGACGTGTGACAAGCCCTGAGAAAGCCCTGGGGAGCGTTTCTTCTAACCATAAGCTGGTCCAGCCTCTCTCCTGCCTCCTCCATGCCTCGAAAGCCTGGGGAGGAGAAGCTCGCCTCGCGGAGCCGTGACAAAGAAAGGACTGTGACCGTCTGCTTCCCCCTGCTGCAGAAAGCTCCAATGCTGGAAGCCGAAGCAGGCCGGAGAGGAAGGACGCGGAGGGGTCTGGGTGGCATCCATCCAGGGTGAGGGCCACGGGGGAGCAGAGAACCGGAGACTCTCGCAAAGATACAGGAACTCCCACTTCTCTCAAACCAAGGCATGGAAACGAGGGCTTCGGTTTTTACAAGCCTTCCAGGCTGAGCTTTCTGGCTGCCCACAACGAAGAATAAACAGACAGCTGGTAGTTCCAATTGTCAGTGAGGTGGCCATTTGCCACGGGAAACCACCATGTGACAATTCACTGAAGGGTGTTTAAAAAAATCTAAGTAACTCTCCTCGGCAAAGTCTCCACTTTCGTTTCTACTGCGTAACTTTTACGATAGTACTTCTCAGAAATGTAAGTAAATGGCATAATTCTTCGTAAAAGGCAACGTTCTCTTTTCCTTCTTTAAATCCGGGACAGGGCACAGCACTGAGGCTGAGGGAGAGTTTGGGGGCTGGAGCTAACCAAACCGGGGTGGGCGCCTGACTCAGCCACAGGCCACGTGAACGGAGGGCATGAGTTAGGTCTGTGAAAGGCCGCTACTGCTCTCCTCCTCACGGGGCCGTTCTGCTGCCCCCCGCATTCTGCACTGTGCCCGAGACGTGTGAAGACTGGATACGATCACAGAACAGCGACCGCGGGCAAAGCTACTGCCACCCTGAACTCACGTTCAAGTTAGCCGTCTAGAACCTTCCCCTGGCTACCAGCAGGGCAAAATCTGAATAACCAAGTCACAGAAAGAACACCACAGTAACAACTCAAGCAGTCAGGGGCGGCCGGGGACTGGTGGCTGAGGGAGGGGGACAGACTACAACGGGTGAGGGAACTCACTTGGGTGAAGGACGGAATGTTCTAAAATTGGACTGGGGTGATGGGGGTGTAACTATGTAAACGCACGGATGCTATCAAACCGTATGCTTAGGAGGAGCAAATCTTACGGTGCGTATACTTTGTCATGGTAAACGGTTAGGAAAAAACAATCAGAAGACCTGGACGCTAGACCCAGTTCCAGATCTATTAACCAGCAGTGTAGCCTTGACTGAAGCATCCAGCCCTCGGTCAAAGCTTCAGTTCCCTCATCTCTGACATTCGAGGATGGTCTGGGGCAAAGGGCCGGCGCTGAGGACAGGAAAGAACCAGTCTAGAGGTGCAGGCGCCTGGACTAAAAACTCAGCCCAGGTCACTATGCTTACCTTGGCTACGTGAGTGTAGATCTGCAGAGTCAGAGGGAAGTAAATTTGGCCATAATTAACTACACACATAAAATGCAGTCCCCTGGGTGGTATGCAGTTTTTAGCTCTCTGAGAAGGGAGAGGGCCTAGTTCAAACTGTTGCAACCACGTGGCCCAAACCTAACCTGACAGGAATGTGCCCTCGTCTCTCCTCAAACATCTTTTAAATGCAATTTCACATCTGAAATGCGCTTTCAAAGTGTCTAGATCCTGGCAGAGACCACTGTTAGTCTTTTTAAAGAAATGGCACATTAGGGGGCATCTTTAAATAGAAAAGACAAAATCCACAACCACCACGGCCACACTTCTGCTGCTGTATTAACACAGGCCGGGTCCAGCACAACCAGACAATGCTCAGACTCCCAGGGTCAGCAGGGTCCCCCTAACACGGCAAGCTGCTGAATATCCTCAGCAGAGCTAACGGGGCCTCATGGCTTTGAGACCATCTTCTGCTAACTTACATCCGCAACAATTCAGATCTGTCTACACGCTCTTGGTGGTAAAGACCAATCTCCACCAACAGCCTGGAGACAGGGTCTTCTTTGTAGAGAGCTCATACCACCTCACAGCCATTGAGAACACCAGGACCACATCGGCCAGCTTCCGTGGCCGTTTCCTCTACTCTGGGGACTTGAGAGAGGGTTTCTGATTTTTCTTTAATGAAACATGACCAGATATCAAATTTGGGACCTGGTGAGTATGGCATTCAAGGCCTTTCCCTCTTTGGTCCTGGCTCATTTTCAGTCTTCCATCCTGCTGTTTCCCACTCCAATCCTCAATGATATCCAACTCTTGCTGTACGTCTAATTTGCAAAGCCCTGGAGAGCAAAGCCTGGAATGAAGCAGGACAACCTGTCAGGACCACTGTGAAAAGTGGGGCATTCTGACAGAGTCAACAATGTGAAAAAGCTATAAAAAAAGTCTCAAGTGAAAAGATAAAAAGCACCCCTAATTCCACCGTGGTTACAGCAGACTTTCACTTTCTACTTTATTAATTTCTGAACTGACCAAGGCTTTCACAAACACGTTTGACTTATATCACTACCCCCTGATTCTTTCTTCTTTCTCTACAAACTATAAGAGACTTTCTACTTTATTCATTTCTGTATTATCTGAAGTTTTGGACTTATTTTTGTACCTGGAAAAAATAATGATCTTTTAGACATCTTTTAGAACTGGGTTGATGTGGCAGTCACCGTGGGCTGCCTACTGGGTCTCCATTTCCCCACTCCTTAGGGAACCGTAGTTTTGTGCAGGAAGCTAACAGCCCTTCCCCAGGCAGGCAGTGGGGCCTGGGAGGCTGACCTTGCCCATCAGATACTCCCAATCCCCCTTGTCAGGGACCGGTCAGGAATCCTCACTGCAGCCAATCAGGGCAGGGCACTGGCAGCCCTGAGAGACCGTTACTGGTCCCACAGTGAACTTAGGTTTTGAAATGGCGCCATCAGCCTAAATGGAGGACTCCTATTTCATGGTTTAGGGGAAAGGGGATGGCGAGATTCTTTCTTTTTCCTGTCTACTATCCACTGGTGGATATGAGGAGAGTTGAACAGAAACTATCTGACCTATTCCTTGAAGGGATATTAAACTTAATGTACATTACAGAAAATACTCAAAGAATTGCCTGTTATTTAATGGTGGATTTTCTATTCAATTGGAGTTCAGAGATGAGACACCACACCATGGTTCAGTAATATCTCCCCTCCCTCTGGAGT
Organism: Phoca vitulina; assembly: GCF_004348235.1. NCBI lineage: Eukaryota > Metazoa > Chordata > Mammalia > Carnivora > Phocidae > Phoca > Phoca vitulina. The sequence goes on along the minus strand of NW_022589715.1, from coordinate 13,516,329 downwards.
TGAATATACCTAAGTACATATTCATTAACACAATATGTTAGCACACAATCCCCATCTCCCAAGGGCTTGCTTAAAGGACAAGTGGGAAAGACAGTTAAAACACTGCAGTGTAAGTGTTAGGATTAAGGTATGAAGGCGCTTCTAGAAGACAGAGTGGGATGATCAGAGAAGGCTTCTTAGAAAAGGTAACTCCTGAGCTGAGAGTTGATGTAAAAATTAGGAGCAGAGAGGCCAAGGGAGGGAAGGGCTCCAGGCAGTGAAGTTAGAAAGAACACAGCAAACATAGGGGAAAGTCTTTTCAACAAATGGTGCCAGGAAAACTGGATATCCACATTCTAAAGAAAAAGGTTGGACCCCAACCTCCCACCATATACAAAAACTAACTCAAAATAAATTAAAGACCTACATTTAAGAGCTAAAACTATAAAACTCTCAGAAGAAAACATAGGCTCAGGCAATGATTTCTTAGATATGACATCAAAAGCACAAGGAACAAAAAGGAAAAAGAGATAAACTGGACTTCACCAAAATTAGAAAATTTTGTGCTTAAAAAAAAAAAGAAACTTTTGTGCTGAAAATGACACCATCAAGAAAGTGATAAGATAATTCACAAAATGGGAGAAAATACTCGCAAGCCATATATCTGATTAAGGGACTGGTAGCCAGAATATGTAGAGAACTCTTACAACTGAGTAATATAAAGACAAATAACCATATAAAAAAATGGACAAAGAACTTGAATAGACATTTCGCCTTAGAAGACATACAAATGGCCAATGAGCACACAAAAAAAGAGGCTCATCATTAGTTACCAGGGAAATACAAATCAAAACCATAATGAGGAAGAAAGAAAGAAGCTCGACCAAGGGGTTGTGAAGGGATTTAGTGCCGGGCACCGGCAGTGCTGAGCCGCAGAAGGAGGCTGAAGAGCCTGGCAGGATCCAAGGCACAAAGAGCCCTACAGGCCAGACTCAGAAGTCTGGGTATTCTAAAGGTAATGGGAACAAATCAGAGTGTGAAACCAGGATGCACCATACCGGATTCAGTTTTTGGAAATACACTACCGCCATAGTGGGGCATGCCTGGATGCAGAAAGGCGGATAAGGAGACTGAAACTGGGGCAACGGGTGGGAGCAGAGGAACTGGAGCATCACTCCTGTTCCCGGAATCCCAGAAACTGTCTATTTTTATAAACACCATCCTTGTTTTCAAATAACTTCTATTTTAGATGAGACAACAAAACACTTAGGTAAATTACTGTATCAAATGGAGTTTCAAAGTACGGTTGAGGTGCAGCATCGAAGGCACTGAGCTGGGGACCAGCACTGAGAGCAGGGAAGAAACCAGCCTATCCTTTCCAGCCCGGTACTGATAAAATTACAGACAACCACACTTTCAGGGCTGGAAGGGATCAGAAAAGCCCTTGCACCACCGACTGTCTGATGCCTAAATTCTATCTACAGGACCAGTTACCCTGGCTTTGCTTCAAGAGCTCCAGAGATACGCCACAAGGGCGGCCCATTAATCCCATCTTCTGATGCCTGGGACCATCACCTCCTTCTCCTTTCAGCTGGGCTGCCTTTCCTGGATCCGCACGTCTGTCACTAAGGCCACCTGGGCGGAGCTGCCCCTCCCGGAGGCCCGCAGCTGCCACGTGCCCTGCACCAGGCCTTCTGTCCTGCCGGCTACGCAAACGTTCCCATCCCCTCCAAGGTTCCTCGGGGACACGGTCTTGAGTCTCTTCTCTGGTCATCCTCAGAAGTCACTGGGACTCCTTGCGGAAGCTTCCAGAGTAATAGCCGTAATGATCAGAGCACCTGTCTGAGCTCTGCAGGGATGAGCAGACCATCCCTGGGCTATTCATGTCGCCTATGGGGAGCAGCTGAAGGCAGCCATGGCACAGGCCGATGCAGACGGCGCCGGCCAGGCCCAAAAGCTGCAAAGCTGATTTTCCCCCGGCGTTACTACGGCACATCTTCTCCATCTTGGGCTTGTGAAATGGCGGGCTGGACCCCGGCACACCAGAGCTCCTGTCTCTCCTCAGTTAACCCGGTCTCGAGAGTGGTTATCTTTGCAGTCGGTCAGACGGTCTGTAGCGTGACTAACTAAATGGGCAGGAGAAAGAGGCCGCGAAGAGAAGGCGGACAAGCACAGTGAAGAAGCAAAGGCGAGAGTTCAGGGCTGTCGGGACGTCTGCAAGGCCGGCCGGGGAGGGCGGCGGGAGGCCCGAGCAGAGGCACGGGACACGTCCTGCTCCACCGGCACAGACGGGCTGGCGCTGGCGGAACGGAGAGCGGAGAGCGTCAGCCAGCCTCCGGGGACGGCCCCGCACGGGAAGGCGGGCTCTGGGACACGCGACGGTCCTGCAGGGGCCACGCTGCACATTCGTTCTTTACACTCTCTTCACCTGCCTGTCTCTCAGCACAGGTGAGAGGCTGCTTCGCAGGACGCAGAGACTGAGGGAAAAAACGCATGACTAAAAACGACTAGCAAAGGAGCTCCGTGCACATTATGTTATTCAGCTCTGAGGACCGCCCTGTCACACGGATGGTGTTGTCTGCATTTCAGCGCTGAGAAAACTGGGACTCAAAACAATTAAGAAACCTGCCCAAGGTCTCGTCTTTGACTAAGTGGCCTTTAGACTTGAATCTAGGTCAGAGATTTAATGCCCCTCCTGTGCATCAGCCTAGCTGTAACTCCTGGCTCCTGTGGCCCTGCCCTACCCGGGCGGAGAGCAGGCAGCAGGGGCTCGGACTCCACACCGCGCTGCTGAGTCCAAGCCCCGGCTCCACCGCGGACTAGTGAAGGTGACCTTACACAGGCCGCCTAATCTCCCCGTCCTTCCGTCGCCTCAGCTGTGAGGGAACGACAGTTCCAACGACGAGGGTTAAATGCGTTTATAGTGCTGAAGCACTTTTAGAATAGTCACACAGTATACATTAAACTAGATCAACTAAACTGGTTAACTAAACTAGATGTGGACTTGGGCAAGCAGCTTAACCTCCCAGCCTTCATCGGTCAGAATACTGGGCTATCGCCCCGTCGTGATGGTAACGCGCCCACACACGCTGGTCACCATTATCGCCAGGCCATCTGACTTCAAATCATCTCTTCTTTCATCCGGGACGGAACGTTATTGGATCATCTAACCACTCATATAATCCGTGAAATGAGCATTTAACAGGTCAACTGATTTAAAAAAATAAACACAAATTGAAAGGAAAAAGCTTGAAATACAGTGTGAAATCATTAAAATGAAAAATAAGAATGACGTGACACTAAAAGAACTTGCCCCTGTTCTAAGGACGTGAATGCCGGCAACAGCAGAGCAAGCTAGCCCCACGGCAGGTGCCTAGAGTGGGTCAGATGCAACTCACCTCCCCCAAACGACTTCAGTACATGGAGGAAGAATACTGTGGGGTGGCTGGGTTGGTTATTTGTTTTGCTGGGGGGGGGGGGGGGTTGTCTCTGATTTTGGAGCACCTAAGATGAAGTGTTTTCCTTCTGTTTATAACTTCCCTGAGGACTCATCTATAACCCTTTAGAGATGATATTTCTGTTTAAGTATAAGCTTGGAAATACTTTAATTTAAACCACACCAATGGCATATCTAACCTTTACACGGTCCGGGTCCACATAATGCATTTTTTTCATGTCACATTCTTCAGTAGTATAATTTAACTTGAGAATATAAAGGATCCACACTCCAAACACAAGCAATGTACACCTGGAAAAAAAATCAATTAGGTATAATGATGCAGTTATGTGATAATCAAGAGAAATCATGTGAAATAAGGGAAAACCTACCCCAGCTTGAGTTTGCCTGCCAGGTAACATGAAAGTACAGCCTTTAAGGGGACCTTCGTGGCTGACTTAAGGCACCATTTCTTACTTTCCTGACAAGAAAAATTAGTCATTTACGACTATCTTTGTTATAAGTGAATACAGAGAAAACATTTTTCTGCAAAGGCACCCTAATAAAATATGAATCACAATGCAGACCACTGGACTTTACAAGACCAAGTAATAGCTTTTGAGCTGCAGAATCTCAGCTTCAATTTTTTGCCACTTTAAAATACTGCCAGTCTTTCAAATACTGTATGATTCCACTTATATGAAGCACATCGTCAGAAATCACAGAGACAAAAAGCAGAACGGGGGCTGCCAGGGGCCAGGGGGAGGGGAGGGAGGGAGTCAGTGTTTAATGGGTAGAGAGTGTCGGTTTTACAAGATGCAAAGAGTTCTGGAGGGGGATGCTGTGATGGTTGCATAACAATGTGACTGTATTTGCTATCACTGATGGTAAATACTATGTTATGGCTATTTTACCACAATAAAACAAATGGGGGAAAAATACTGGGAGCCCTTAAAAAAATAAGAAAACAAAATAAATAATCTACTCATTATTGCCTCTAAAGATTCTACCCAGAAATGAGGCTAACTGAGGTGAAACAGAACCACCAGTCACCCTTAAGACCATCTATAAAAACTGTTTTTAAAGATCCCATAAACTCATATTATTATATAGTTTAAAATACACACATGCACCCACATACACACACAGGATTAGGAGAAAAGAATTGAGTCTAGTTCTGGTTCTAGAAATTTCGTTTTTTAAAAAAAGATTATTTATTTATTTATTTATTTATTTAGAGAGTTGGAGTGCAAGCGGGGTGGGAGAGAATCTCCAGCAGACTCCCCACTACTGAGCGTGAAGCCTGATGGGGTTCAATCCCATAACCCACAAGATCACAACCTGAGAAGAAACCAAGAGTCAGACGCCCAACCGACTGAGCCACCCAAGTACCCCCAGAAACCTCATTTTTAATAAGCTCTCTAAGTGATACTGATAAACTAAAAGTAAAAAAAAAAAAAAAAAGTTTAAACCTAAGTTTAGGAACCATTGTTTTAAATAATTTGTGTTACTGAAAAAAGAGTTAAGGAATAACCTTAATGGGAAAATGATCCCTTTTCTAAAGGAAGGGACAGTTTAAAAAACACAGCATCTAGCACAATATACTATACACAATAGATGCTAAATTATTTCTTAATATTTAAGGATGATGCAAGAAAGTATTGCTAGGAAGTGTTTTCAAGACTTCTTGATTCTTCTTTCAATAGGCTCTCCCATGAAAACCTGAACAAGCATCCTAATTTTCCCCTGGGATGGAGTACAATGTTAAGCGAATAGGATGCTACCATCTGTGTAAAAGCAGGGGGTTAGTAACACACACACACACACACACACACACACACAATTTCTTATGTACACAAGACTGGTAATACTGGTTACCTTTAAGTGGGGGGCAGGAAAGAGAGGATATTTCACTGAGTACTTTTAATATCTTCTGAATTTTAAATCTTGTGAATATAGTATTACCTATCCTTCTCCCCAGCCCCCCGAAAAGGCATTACATTTGGTGCATATAATTCCCTTATCTTGATTACAAACAAACAAACAAACAAGGAAGGAAGGAAGGAAGAACAGTGTGTTAGAAGCAGGCCCGGTACCTCCAGCACTGAGGAACACTGCACTGGAATGCCCGCTCGTGAGTCTGTCGTGCCCACACTGTGCGCAGCGTGGGCCCAGGGCGACCTCGTTCACTGCCATGGGCCGGCATCCCACACAGTGCTGGGCATGTCAGGCCTCAGCAAATATTGGTTGATGACAAAAGGAGATGGAAAATATTAATGTACGCTTCCTTTTTCTACCTTCCTCTTTCTACACCCCCTAAATTAGGGGTATTTTCAAAAGGGTGATTTTCTTTTTTGTTTCTTTCTCTTTTTTTAAAGATTTTATTTATTTATTTGAGAGAGAGAACAAGAGAGAGCACGAGCAGGGGGTGGGGGGCAAGGGCAGAGGGAGAGGGGGAGGGAGAAGCAGGGCTTCTCTGAGGTGGGTCTCGATGCCAGGACCCCACAATCATGACCTGAGCTGAAGGCAGACACTTAACTGACTGAGCCACCCAGGCGCCCCGAAAGGGTGATTTTCAACTTGGTTTGGCTGCTACCAAATGCAACCGCCAAGTCCCTCCCTTAACAATCTACCACTTATTAGGATATAAGGGTGACCTGGCTGACACACCTATCATCTCTTTTAGTGTTCAATATTTAAGGCTCTTCAAAAGCTGTAGGGGACTTTAATTAACCGTATTTTTAGATGAACTTGAAATGGCTAAGGGGAAAAGCCCCCTTTCATTATGTAATGGCAGGGAGCGCTGTGCATGTAAGAGCCGCTCTCTCAGGCACTGAGGCTCAGGAACAGAGCCTGGGTGCTCCCTGGCTGGTGCTGCCCTCTCAAGAAGTACAGCCTGATGCATAAACCCAGATGTCTGTGTATGGAACCTGCACTTGAGTGTGCCTTTATATGACCTTTGAACCAAGTATGAGACCCATCCTTCGGGTCCTACTGCATTCTTCTCCCAGCTCCCCACAGCTGACCCGGCCAGGGGGGTCATAAGGCCCAAGGGCTCATACTTACTTTAGGATGTCTTTTATCAACAAGTTGGGTCTTCTCATCTTGTTTTGAGCTCGGGTGTACCATTGCAGAGAGGGTCTTGAGCGATCGCTTCTCAGTTTCACACAGTTATACTCACTGGGCATTGCTGTGAAGAGAGGAAGAAGCCAGGGCAGGGAAAGGAGGGAGAGTCAAGCAGGTGATGTTTATAAAAAGCCTTTAGGGGGCACATCCATAGCATGGAATACTACCCAGCAACAAAAAAGAATGAACTAGTGATACACTCAACAACCTGAATAAATCTAAGGCAACTATGCTGAGCCAATACTAAAAGTTTACATGTTGTATGATTCCAGGTATATAACATTCTTGAAATGTCAAAATTATAGAAATGGAGAACAGATGAGTAGTTGTCAGGAGTTATGGAGGAGTGGGCTGAGTGTGGCTGGATCCTTGTGATGATGTAAATATTCCGTGTCTTGACTGTATCCCATCAATATCCTAGCTGTGATAGTATACTATGGTTTTGCAAGATGCTGCCAGTGGGGGAAACTGAGTAAGGGGTACATGGGATCGCTCTGTATTATTTTTTACAACTGCACATGAAACTACAGTTATCACCAAATAAGAAGTCTGATGTTTTTCAAGAGCCATTACCTTTTAGAGGTGCATACGAACTATTTACAGATGAAACAGGAGAAATGAGATTGGCTTCAAAAAAGTCAGGAAGGGGATAAGAGTGCACGTGGGGGAATGAATAAAGCAACACTAGCTTTAAACTGTCAAAGCTGGGCACTGGGTACATGGGGCTCTTTATACCATATTCCCAATATTCTCACGCTTTGTACATTTGAAGTTTTCCATAATTAAAAAAAGTTTAAAGAGGAAGTGTTACATTAAAAACAGAACAAAAGTGTTACACTAAGGAAAAAAAAATGGCAATTTTAAAAGATATTTTTCTTTAAAAATTATATGTTCTTGAGTATACTTGCCTATTTATTCTTTTGAATTAATTGTATTCTCAAGTTTTCAATTTCTAAATAATATTCTATGGGGTACTCTAGTAAAAATCGGTATGTCTACCCCTGCGTAAGTCTCCCCCTTCCTCTCAACTTGGTAAAACGCTGGATTTTTAGCTAGGTGCGTGGCCTCCCAGCATAAAGACTACATTTCCCAGCCTCCCTTGGAACTAGGTATGGCCTCATGACTAAGTTTTAGCCAATGGGATATGAGCAAAAGTGACTTGTACAACTTCCAGGGTGTATGCGTTGGCATACACCTTTACCCCTTTTCCTGCTGGCTGAAATACTGACACATGAGGGGCCACTGTGGACCACACAGAGAGCACACCACCAAGGGATGGTGGAGCAACAGCAGAGACGGGGCCTGGGTCCCCGGACAAGCCCAAGGACAGAGCCGCCATTCCACCTTAGACTGCCTGCCTCTGGGCTGTCAGAAGATGGAGAAATAAACTTCTATCTTGCTTAAGCAATTGTTAATTAAAAGTGAAGTCATAGCTCAGCTAATCTAGGCACCTATTATAGTATGCTATTATGATAAATTTATATATTAAGAAACAATATCTTTACTATAGTCTTTCAGCCAAGAGGCAGTTATATGTCATTACACACTTTATTTCCATTAAAGTGTCATTTCCTTTGAAAAAAATCTTTTACCAAATTGACGTTCAAGTAGTTAATGTTTTTGCTACTGGAAACAATCTCTCCCTCCACTCCAATTCTAACTGTGTAGCAAGAATTTTCCTAGATACGTATCCTTCTGAATAGTTTCAAAAAGACCGTGCCAAGGACCTCACCAGTAAACCCTTGCTGAAGAACAACTGAGACCTGGAAGTTTTCAAACACCGCAACTTTGGGGTTACTTAAACGCATGGCCAGCCAAGTGGTGGGAACCAGCAGGCTCCCTGTAACCAGTACATATATAAAACACATTTCTAAGATGTCTGTGTTTTTACAACCAGAATGACATGCAATTCACCCCGAGGCGGACCTCCAGCAAACACAGTGACTGCGGTGTCAGAGAGGAGCCCGTCTCCACCTCTGCCTGTCTCTGTTGCGCTGGACAGCGCCAACCCCGCAGGCCGTCCCCGCAGGCCAGAAGCCTGTGAACTTCCTTTCCCCCACTGGCCCGCCCGACAGCTGAGCTGTCACTGTGGGACTTCCTGGTAGAAGACAGGAGGAAGACAGGAGGAAAGAAGCAGCCTTTCCGGTCCCCTGATTCAGCACAGCCTCTGGCAGGGGTGGTGACAGTCACAGGCAAGAGAGGGTGACTACATGTGACTCCAGCAGCATCGGTGGGCATCTAGCATCATCGGTTTCCACTCGAGAGAAGTGATGACACCTCCAACAGCTTTGTGACAAGTACAAGCCTCAGCCCAGGGTGACAGAAACTTCCTGATCTCTGGCTAACACTCCTACACCTCTTTTATAGATTTTATTTATTTATTTATTTATTTATTTATTTGAGAGAGAGAGAGCGAGCAGGTGGAGGGGCAGGGAGGGAGGAGGGAGAGGGAGACTCTCAAGCAGACTCCAAGCTGAGCATTGAGCCCAACGAGGGGCTCGATCTCACAACCCTGAGCTCATGACCTGAGCCGAAATCAAGAGTTGGATGCTTAACCAACTGAGCCACGAAGGCGCCCCTGGCTAACACTTCTTTCTCACTTTGGCATCTTCAGGCCTGCTGACGTCTTTGCGATCAATCCCCTGCATAAAAGCCCTCCTTGCCGGAAGCATCTCCACGGTTTCTGGTTTCCTGCTGGGCACTGACTGGTATATCAGATGATGCTCTCCTGCCACTTTCAGGAAAGTAGGATTGTTCAAGGAAAGGAGGGGCTCTGGGGGTGACAGAGTCTACCATCCTGAAATCCTTCCTCTTCTCACTATCACTGCCATACAATACAATCCATTCAAATGCTTAAAAACAAAAATAGCTGTTTTGGTTTTTTTTCTAATCACACTGGAGAGGATCTCAGGAGAGATGAGAGATGAGAACACAGAATCTACAGCCCGACACCTGGGCTCAGCTCCTCCCCCTACCAGTGGGGAAGCTTTGGGCAAGTCACTATAACTCCTGCAAGCTCAGTTTGCTCATCTGTAAAATGGGCGTGGTCATATTACCTACCCCATCGGATTCACGTAGGGAAAGTGGGTGCACATCACAAGCACTATGCACCTGCTGGTTGTCGCTACTATTATCACAGAAAAAGGGAACTTACAGGCGCCCAGTCTCATCTGACAGGATTCATCTGTTGGGGCTTTAAGGCTCTTGTGTCTTTTGGTCACCCTCACTTCCAGACACAGGTTTGACTCTAGCCTTATCATGGAGTAGTCCTTTCTTCCGTCCATCCCATTTCCCTTCCGGGTGTCTCTGGAGAAGCAACATCCTCCTGAAGCCCCTCACACACTCCCCCACGGTCAGGTCCTGGCCAGTATCCTCTCTCTCCCCCACCCCCTTTCTCAACCTGCAGAACTTTTAAATGCTCAGGGTTCACTGGCCTCTCACCGTCCCTGCTCCCTGTGATGGCCGAGCCACTCCCAGCCTGTCTACCTTCCTTCATTCCGTCTGCACACCATGCCTGGGATACCTTGCAACCACATTTCCTCTAAAACCTCTTGAACCTTCCCTTAAACTCCCACACGCACATCTTATGACTCCAGGGTCCTGGTCTCCACCGCCAGCACAATCTTCTCGTCCCACAAATACTCACTGCAAGGCTTCACCATCTGCCTTTCACTCACTGCCTCAAGGGAGAGACCCCCCCCCCCAAGCCCCTCTCTCTGTGCGGACCTCTCACCTAAGCTCAGACTATGCGTCCGACAACCTGCCTGCTATCTTCATCTCAGACAACATTACGAAGCAGAACCTGGCACTTTCCTCTATTCCTTACATTATTTGGAAGCTGTGCCATCCATTCAGCCATCCAAGGTGAAAACCTCTGTGACAGAGGTTTCCAACTCAGGCTTCTAACTTTCATTCCCAGCCCCGGTCAATCTCCAGGGTCTCTCGATCATACCTTCCTGAACTTCTCATGCCTATTGACATTCCTCCAGTGATCAAGTCCCTGGACTCCCTGTCTTGATTCTGTCTCCTCAAAGCCATCTTTCTAAAAAAAAGTATCCTGTTTAATGGTTTCCAGCTCATCTCAGGTTCTTTGACTCCAGGTGACAAACCTGTCACACTCTGGCCACACAAAAGTACTGTTAGAAGCCCAGATGTGCCAGATTGTTACCTCAGTGCCTTTGCACGTGATGGAATTCCAATGTGAACCCCAACAATCTGCCTGGTGAACTGCTTTTCATCCTTAAACCCTCTCCTCTGTGAAGATAATTTTTCAACACCATGGCCATCCCCCGACACTTCCCCATCTTTGTTGATTGCAATGAGCTGACGTTGTCTGTGTATATTTTAGGTCTCCTCTATCATTGTGCAAGCACCTGGAGGATGAGCTGCAGGGCCAGAATTTTGTTCATCTTTGTATCCCCAACACCTAGGACAGGGCCTGGCACACAGCAGATCCTTAGGAAACCTCTCGCATTGAGTGGAATGTGCGTTGCATGCCTGTAACCTGTCTTCAAACAAGGTAAGCATCCTCCAAAAATGTTATTTTCCCCAAAATACCTAAGATAAAAACTGAAAGTTAAGGGGCGCCTGGGTGGCTCAGTCGTTGGGCATCTGTCTCCAGCTCAGGTCGTGATCCCAGGGTTCTGGGATCGAGCCCCGCATTGGGCTCCCTGCTCAGCGGGAAGCCTGCTTCTCTCTCTCCCACTCCCCCCTGCTTGTGCTCTCTCTCTCTCACTGTGTCTCTCTGTCAAATAAATAAAATCTTTAAAAAACAAAAAACAAAAAAAACCCCTGAAAGTTAACAGAAATTATAATAGCAAAAAATAAAGTATAAGCTCCACTGAAACATCTACAACGTCCAACAACAGGGCATCTGTTGGTAAATGATCACTGCAAGTCACCACTGCGGTGTGTGTGGCATTTGTGACCACAGCCTCAGCATCACCTGGGGGCAAGTGTGAAATGCAGTCTCAGGCCCCCCAGATCTGCTAAATCAAGGGATTCGTATGAACATTAAAGTTTGAGAAGCACTAGCTTGAAGTATCGGGTATATACACTGACACAGAAAGATATTGTAAGAAAAAAAGTAGTTTTATAAAAATGTATAGAGATATACACAGAATCACATTCTAGGACGTTTCCATTCAAGGTCAGAGAATCTGACTTCCCACCGAGTTTCATCAAATCCTCCTACTTGAGCTTGGAAGGTATTCTTCTGATTTACAAGAGACCATTTGGATTCCATGCCCCTCAACATCACAAAAGGACAGCCAACCTGAGTCATCTTCACAAATATACAGCTAGGTAGGTGGCCTTGAGATGCTCCCTCAGAGAACCACAGTTTATAGTCTTGTTTAGCTCTGCAACATCCACACTGTTCATTCACTTCTTTCGTCTTTAATGTTCTATTCGGTGGAGGACGGGTTGCATTTAAGGGTTCAGTTACACAAACATTAAGCCATGGGCATGTTTTGTTAACAACTGCATAACTGTGCACCATTAATCCTAAAAGTAATTATACTTTTAGCTAACAAAACGATCAGAATGCAGGAGAAGACTGTTTATATATCCATAAGTGTATATACGTACAAAGATATTTAGAAGGAAGCACACCTATATGTTATCAACAACTGTGAGTAAGCTCACTTTTCATTTTGCATTCTTCTTATACTCCTTGAATTCTGGCATTACTGCTTTTATTTCTGAAAACTTAAAGACATTTTCATGGGGGGAGGCTCCTTACCCTATGATGAAAAGAAATCTGAGAACCACTTAAAAAATATTCTTAGGAACCCTGAAGCAACTCTAGTGTGTGAGGAACAATATCTCATAAATAAGCTTAGTTAAAGGCAAAAAAGTCGAAACGAAGTTACTGTATTTGGGGGAAGTCTGCTGAGCTGGAAAAAATATATATTTATGGAGAAGCAAAATGAAGAACGTTGACATTCAGCAAGTCCAGTCTGTCTGAGGAGCAGACACTGAGCTCCCCCTGCCATTTGATGTATGGAAGCCTCATGCCCAGCTCGACCTGAACATCAGGGGGCTTCAGAAAACCGCTGAGTGAAATGAGTGGATGAACGAAGGGTGACAGAGGCCCTCCTAGAACTTCAGAGGGCTCGCGCTCATCTGCTCTGGACTGGCACTGCGGGGTGTCGCAAACATGTCCCCCCGCCACCAACTTGCGCATGCACACACAGACCGCATTCACTTTGGTGATCTGGACCCTCCACTCCGTTCGACTCATTTACCTAATGTGAAGAACGCTCAGTTTAGAATGATAAAACCACTACTGATATGCCCTACTTACCAAAACCGCCTATATGGAGATTCCCATATGCATGCTTAATTTTGTCTTTATAACAATCACTATCGTGAGACATGTAATCTATAAAGTCTTTTCTTTTTAATAAAATTCGTCTCTTGTCCCCCCAACCAGAATATAGATGGCATGGAGGCAGGGGTCTTCACTTCGCTCACCACCGAATTCACAGTGCCTAGGATGTTAAGAGGCACATGATAAGCATCTAGTACATATTTATTGAATAAATACTCAGTTTCTTATGAGAGTTTCAGAAGTGATGGTGGTTTCAGGCATTCCTCCAAGGCCTTTTGTTGGCAGGCCATCACCAACAGCTTGCTTATCTTCTTCCATCCCACGACACCCTCCTGTCCTCCTTCCCCATCTCCTTCATGGTAGCTCTTCTCCTACCATCTCCTCCTAAGTGCTAGGGTCCCAGGGCTCATAAGTTTGACCCTCTTCTCACTCAGACTGTCCACGTCTCAGCTTTGCTAACCATGTTTATGCAGAAAAGGCTTGGCTTTCAAAATTATGTATTTCTACTCACACACAAAAACATAACATATCCTTCTCAAATGCTTGTATGCCTGATGAAGAAATAATCCTTGTTAAGGCCCTGATGTATAAGGGCAAGGCCTGCGCTTTCAGTCCATTTGTAGAAATGGCACTAACATTTTCAGAATTAAGAATTAACCATTCAAGGCAAGAGCAGAATAGGCACCACCAAGCAGGACATGATGAACTGCCAAATTACCTATAGAGACAATTACTGGTACAAGAGTGGATAGGGCATTAATATTTACTGGGAGTAAAGCCTACACAGGCTATCACTAAATCCTAACAACACCTACTTCACTGGACTGCTATGCATTTAATCTGCCAAAGGTCATGCATGGAGAAGTAAGGGGCTGAGAATTCCAACCCACATCTACTCACCTCCCAGTCCATGCCCTTCCACCTGGCGGTGCTTAGGAACGGCAGATATGCATGTATGTGAAGGGTCTTTTGTTTCTAATAATGAAGGCTTGACAAGGCACAGACTGTTAGAAACAAAAATCTGAACTTGAGAAAGCAGTGAGTAAGCCAACGTGGCTGGAGTGGGCTGCCTGGGAAGGCGAACAGGTAAGCTTCGATGTGAATGTGGCAGCTGAAAGAACATGCCTGGTAAGGCGGGAGGTCTCTGAGAGCAGAGGACTTCACGGCAGGAGAAAAGGAACACCAGTCAACTGCGTGCGAGGCTGCCCGCCCAGGGACAGAGAGGCAGGGTACGGGATGCTCACTGCTGCCCAGATGAAAGGGGAGCCCGAGGCCTGCCCTGGTGAGGAGCAGGAGGGAGGGACAGGACAGAGATCTACTGAGAAATGATGAAAAGAAGACTATCAGCGACAAGACGTGTGCAAATGGAAAGCTGCATCTCAGTTCTGGAAAGACAGGTTCGGAAGTCAATTTTTGTAGTTTTGTGATGATGTGATTAATATGAGATGATAAAGAACTGGACAGAGATGCCCAGGAGGCAGCTGGAAGTATGGCTTGAGGCTCAACAGAACATCCAGCCCATCAGCCAGCCCTGCCCACCAGGTCCAAGAGAGCTAAGCCCTAAGGCATCCACAGTATGAAATTAACTAACTTCTCCTTTAGCCAGACTGGTACAAGTTATATACCATCCAGGGAAAGCTGAGAAAATAGTCCCTCAAATCGTGTTTGGGGTTTTGTGTTTTAGATGAAGACTTCTACTTGATAAAGGAGAACAGAAGACAAGGCAGGAAGCCTGCGCTCGGGGAGAAGCCAGCTTTGGGGTACGCAGACGCTGGACATGTCACGGTGCCCGTGAGAAGGCACAGCACGAGCGGAGAGCGTGGCAAAGAGGAGCCGGGTGGGGAGGGAAGAGGTACGCTGCGGGCAGAAGAAATGGAATGAGCAAAGCACAGAGGCCTGGTTAATTTGGGGAACAGCAAATGACTGGGTACAGCTGAGAAAGTATGGCATGGGATGGGGGTAGGGGTGCAGGCAGGAGTTAAGGCAACACCGTGGTCCCGTTGGACGTCCCAGGGCCGGTGCCGTCTCTGGGCTGTGGGTGCTGGCTGCCAACTGCACGCGTCAGGCCCCGCTCTGCCCATCTGCCCCACAGCTGACCGAGGAGGTACAAAAGGCTAGCCCTCTGGCCTCTAGGTGGGATCACCCTGGGAGAGCAATTTAAGCTCCAGCGCTCCCTGAGGGATCAGCTGGGAGCACAGCTTTGCTCAGCTCCTTTCCCTGCCTCCCTCCCTCCCCCACCCCAACCTGGTGCCCTTTCTCCTGGCAGCCCCCTCAATGAACCAGGGGCCCCTGACGTCTTGTTTCAGGCTCTGCTTCTACCGAACCCGACCTAAGACAGGCCATTAGGTCAGCAGGTCAATGTATGGAAGATCACAGACGGTCACGGACGATCACCAGAGGCCCTTGGGGACTTTATTCAAGAGGGGTCAAGAAACGTGCAGGAGAATCACAGGGAAAGCAGCAGGGATAGCAGAAGGGCGGGTGGAGAGGCTGAGATGCGAGGCTGCTGGGGAGCCAGCACAGCGTTCTCAGCCGCAGCAAAGATGGCGGCAGCCGGGGGTGGGGGGCCGGGGGAGAGGAAGGGCTTGGGCTGCAGCACCGACAGGCCTTGGGATGGATCCGAGGTGCTCAGCACACAGGAGGCAAGACAGTTCAAGTGACAGGGAAGACGGTGGAGTGCTCTGGAGAGAGAGGTCACCGGATGGAAGCTTTGGAGTCACTAAGATCAGTTTGGCCTTGCCGCGTCCCAAAGTCCTGTGGGCCCTCAGGTTGCTAAGTCCTGGGGACAGATGAAAACCCAGGCTTGGGGCCGTCGGGGGGAATCTCACCTGGAATATCAGTCAGGGAGTGCCCTTGGCTGCAGGCAGGAGAAACCTGGGTATCAGGGCTTTTAGCCAAGCGGGGGTTTCTTCTTCTCACAGAACAGCAAGTCCTGGGGCAAGCAGGCCAGGGCTGGTGTGGTGGCTCTGGTACGCCACCGATGTCCCCAGCTCCCACCAGCCTCTGTTCCTCCAGCCTCAGTACCTGGCCAACCTCCGCCCCACAGTCCAGGCAGGAAGCAGAAGAGAGATGAGATGGAAAGGAAGGGGAAGCACCTATATCAGGAGAGGGAAAACTTCCAGAAACGGACAGGCCTCCATGTAGATCTCTTTGGCCAGATGACAGCACGTGGCTACCCCCAGCTGCAGAGTTAGCCAGGAACTTTGGACAAGCTGGGCTGGCTGCTTCCCCAAACAAGATCAGGGTTCTGTCGGTAAGGAAGGAAAGGGGGGATCTGCAGTAGTCAACAGTAGGATGTGTCAGACCGAGATAAGATCCTGGGGCATGTGGATAAAGGTAGTAGTTAAGACTGCTCTAAAGAGATAAGATCCCCAAGGGGAAGAACAAAGTGCAGGGCCGTCTTAACCCCGGGAAGCCCACCTTCAAGGGGCTGGGGAGGAAAGGAAGAAGCACAGGAGGGACTGCTGGAAATCAGAAAAGGAAATATTAAGCAAAAATCAGTAACTCTGATGTGACGATACCATGCCTGGGTTCAGCACAGTCTGAAATTCCAATTATTTAAGAAAGCAGCATGCTAGTTCCTATGCAAAATGCATTTTAAATTGCTTTACCCTAAACAAGTAATATGGGTGCCCGTACCAAAAAGTGATTTCTAAAAGTCCATTTCATTCATTCTGTGAGAATGCAGAGATGGCCTGACAGATTGAGTCTGGAATGAGTCCCCACCTTCTAGAAACCCAAGGTCAAGGGAAGTGATAACAGGAATGTATCCAAAGCGGTGTGGGGAGGGCCATGAGAGCAAGGAGACTGTTCAGCACAGACACAGACACGATTTAGTCACAGAGCTCACTCCCTAGGCCAGCTTGCCAAGGGCACAGGACATCTGTGGGCACAGGACAAACATGGCAGGGCTGGGGGCCAGGAGCTGGGGAGCAGTGGGTCCAAGTGAAGTTCTCCACTCAACTTTCTCCTACCCTCACCCTCCAGGGAGAGGCAGCGGAGAGTAGGGGAGCAGCGTTTTAGTCAGAAAAGCTCAAGACTACACCAGTCCAGGGCCTTACCTGTACCTTCCAGAGCTCTTGGTGACATGTTACTCCTCTCCTACTGATTCCAGAAGTCAATTTGTCCTCCTTTTCCACCCAAGCAGACAAACTAGGTGGCTAATTCCAAACCAGTTCTAGCTGTGGAAATTTTTGTTTGTATGAAAGCTCACTTAGAATCCTAAGACGTAACACACATAGGCACACAATTGGGGGTGCCTGGGTGGTCAGCTGGTGGAGCATCCAACTCTTGGTTTCGGCTCAGGTTATGATCTTAGGATCATGGGGTTGAGCCCCACGTTGGGCTCCATGCTCAGTGGGGAGTCTGCTTGCGATTCTCTCTCCCTCTCCCTCTGTCCCTCCCTCTCACACACTCTATCAAATAAATAAATCTTAAAAAAAAAAAGAGGCATGCAATTGATCTTTTGCAAGGTTTCTCTACCTCAGAACTACTGACATTTGGGACTGGGTAATTCTTTGATGTAGAAGACAATCTCATGTAGGGTGTCTCGTGTAGGATGTTTAGTAGCATCCCTGGTCCTCCCCCTCCCCCAGCTGTGACAACCAAAGCTGTCCCCAGACATTCCCAATGTCCCCCCGGGGGGGGGGGGGAGCAAAACTGCCCCCAGCTTTATCCACTGGAATAAAATCATTGTCTATATTAAAATTCCAAACATCTCCACATTTGAAGTATTAAGGGTTATTAAACTCACTGCAAAAACTAAAAACTCAAAGACTGTGGACTACAAATTGAAGATACTTGAGTTTCAGTATCTAGTCTTCTTAATGTTTGGTTTGGGGGGCTTGGCCTAAAGAAACCTGATTCATCAAGGTAAATGATCATGTCTCACCTGTACAACGTGCCAGCCAACAGACAGGCACAGGCCTGCATTCACAGAGCAGGGAGGGCAGAGCACCAGCCTGCAGAGCGGAGCTCTTAGGTGTGCGTGGGGATGGAAGGCGCGCACTCCTTCCTGGATCCAAGTGACCCACGCAGAGCACCCTTAACCACCCCACTCCACTCCCACCACTGAAAGGGGGTAACTGCACGGTCCTTTCCTGTTTCTACTGGGCAGGCAGTGTCTTACTTGTCTTTTAGGAATATGAAATTTCACCCGTGATTTCAAAACCACAAAGGAAGTGCGGGTTTGAACTCTGCTGCTGAGACCACACCCAATCATCTCCAGTCTTCTAGATTTGTGCAACTGAACTTACCAGTGCCTTCCGCCAGGTGAGAACCAGGAAGGGGCTCTCACCAGACACAGGATCTGCCAGTGTCTTGATCTTGGACTCCCCGGCCTCCAGAACTGAGAAATGAATGTCTATTGTTTAAGTAAATAGTAATAAATAAATAAATCATCAATGCCTCCCCATTGCCCTGGCCAGTGGTTCTGCAAGCTGACCAGGCCCAAGAACCACTGGAGGGCGCTGTGAAGGATGCGAGTCCCAGACCTCACCCCCAGAATGTCCCACCTGGTAGGACCAAGGAAGGATGCCAAATGTGCATTTTAAGCAAGTTCCCCGAAGTTATGTGGGTGTGGCACTTTGAGAAACTCTGCAGCAAGTGCCTCATAGCTGTAATTAACAACAGATTAAGGCTCCATCTTTAGCCTAAGGATTTTCAGATCCTTCTACAAACTGTGCAGTTATATGAGAACCTGTCTTCTGAAATGAAAAATAGAAGTGTTGCTTCATGAATACAGTCCACACTCTACTAATTTTGACCACCAACCAAAATGCAAGCACGTCAGTGATTCTGAGGTAGGCTTTTTAAATCTCCTGCTAATCAACCAGTATTCCTCTAAGGTTGAGAGTACATCGTTACTGTCATTCAATTGCTGGCTTTTTACATGTTTAAAAGCGCTAAAGCAGAGGGGCGCCTGGGTGGCTCAGTCGTTAAGCGTCTGCCTTCGGCTCAGGTCATGGTTCCAGGGTCCTGGGATCGAGCCCCGCATCGGGCTCCCTGCTCGGCGGGAAGCCTGCTTCTCCCTCTCCCTCTCCCCCTGCTTGTGATCCCTCTCTCGCTGTGTCTCTGTCAAATAAATACATAAAATCTTTAAAAAAAATAAAATAAAAAAAAAAAAATAAAAGCGCTAAAGCAGAGGTGCCTGGGTGGCTCAGTCGGTTAAGCGGCTGCCTTTGGCTCAGGTCATGATCCCAGGGTCCTGGGATTGAGCCCCAGCCCCACATCTGGCTCCCTGCTCAGGGGGGAGTCTGCTTCTCCCTCTCCTCCCTCTTCCCTCAGTTCGTGCTCTCTCTCTCTCTCTCTCTCTCAAATAAATGAATAAAATCTTTTTTTTAAAAAAGTGCTAAGGCAATTAATTCTGAGTCCTTGGAATACATAAACATTCTCCAAAATTAGAACATGCCCAGGAACTACACATGGTATTTCTCCAAGATTTTACTGAAGTGACAAAGATGTCGACAGGGCAGCGCCTCCTGCAGGGTCAAATCCAGAGCCCTCTCCCCCTCCCCACCTCTCTCTCCCATTGCCCTCCTCCTCACTCCCCTTCAGCCTAGAGGCCTCCTGCTCCCACCCCCACCCCACCTTAGAATCTTCATTTGCCTCCACCCCACCTCCAGGTGGCTCTCTTCTTCACCCTCTTCATTCTGGTCTTTGTCCAAAAGTCACCTTCCTTGTAAAATAGTATTTCCACCCTGAGCCCTGTTATTCACTTCTGCTTTACTTCACAGCACTCATTACTATTCATACATATTTGCCTGTCTGCTCTCCCCACTAAATATAAGCTTCCTAGAAAAGCGGGCCTGGCGATTTCATTCACTGCTATAACCTCAAGACCTACAACATACCTAGCACAGAAAAGGCACCAAACCCTTGCTGAAGGCACCCGGGTCCCTGCAGAACAGCTAACCCAAAGTCACCATGGTCCTAACAAGAGGCAGACGTGAAAACCAGATCCTTCCCTGTGTCCAGATATCACAATCACTGGGCATTTGCAAAGTGTCCAGAGCATGCCTGATGCACGGAGAACAGGGATGGGAATCACTGTGCGCGTGTGTGTGTGTGTGTGTGTGTGTGTGTGTGTGTGTTGGGGAAGGGAGATAAACCAAGTCAAATGACTGTCCCACCCATCACCGTGGGGAAGTAAAAGGGGCAGCTGGATCTGTTTTGTTTTGTTTTTTAAGAGGAGAGGAAAGAGATAAATAGTCAACGGTTAGGCAGTTTGATAATGGCCAAGTCACGCCTTTCAGGATGTTTGCTAATACATAAAAAGTAGGTTCAGATGAGAACATTTCTACTGCCTCTTCTTCCACTAAAATTTATGAGTCTCACCTACTTTTCAAAGTAAGAACAGGAAACATAAAACTTAGCTGATTCAATGGACCCTCATACATTATGACCATTTAGGAGAGAGAAATAGGAAGCTGGAATAAGTGGAGGGAGATAGATTGAAAAAAATAATAGAAAGGGAAAGAGAGAGTGGGGGGGGGCGGACACAGAGTGGAGAAAATGGAATGGGGGCTAGGGGACAGGAAATTCCGGGAAAGGAGGGCTGGAAGGGAAAGACAGACAGCAAGGAGGAACAGAAGCTTCAGTGTTCTTATCATATTCTGTTCCCTGGGGCTGGACAGTTTCCCAGGAACTCCTCTCTGCAAATTCTGATACGCAGACCCACCCACACACCCTCCTCAGGCCCTAACTCAGAGCTCCCCTTCAGAATCCAAGCACTGCCCCTGCCCCCCGCCCCCCGCCCAGGAGAGACTCCAGCCACAGCATGGAAGGTGGCCCTCAATGGCATAAAATGCAGTGGGGGCTGGAAAAGGACCCCCTCCTCACGCAGAACATAGTAAATGCAGGATTTCTGCCAAAACATACAACCCGAGGGTCTGTCAAGGCAGGAGGGAGGCCCATCTTTAACGGGCTGGTGCCAAGGCCTTGGGCAAAGCGCACCCTCGGAGGGCCCAGTGCCTTATTTGCTGGCAAGCGCTAGACCAAAGCATCTTGGTGAAGTGCGCTGATCTCATGCATCAACACTCTCCACTGTGTTTAAATATATTTCTGAAGTTACATTCTGCCTGGGAAGCCTCTTCTCCAGGACAGTGGTAGGTGGGGTGGGGGTGGGAGCAGGAGTGAAGTCTAAACCAAGTTAAATGCGTGGACCAGAGCTGGTGGTGGACCAGCTACCTGAGGACCACTGAGTGAAGTCTCTGGAACAGGAGTGGCAGACCCCGGAAGAAAGCAAGCCTCCTGTCGGCCGAACCTGCTCTATTAATGCACTTCCACCCTGTTTTCCGCCGATACCAGGGGGGGCCAAGCCAATGGTGAAGAGAGCTCAGTGTGGTGGAAAATGACTTCATTAATGACCACGGAAAGGGGAGCCCCTGAAAAGCCCCCATGTGCCTTCTGTTGCTAAACTGGCCATAGCACGACAACCTGCAGGCTTCTGAGTTTTTAAACTCTATTTTTCGACATAACCTCAGAATGACAGAAAGATTGCAGGAACAATACAAAAAATTCCCATATACCTTTCACCCAGACTCCCCAACTGTTAACAACCTACCACATTTGCTGTCTATCATTCTATATAATATAATATGCATGTTACCTTTTTAACTGTTTGAAAGGAGTTGAAAACATGACATATTCCCCCCTGCCAAATATTTTAGTATTTCGTAAAGACAGGGATATTCCCTTACACAACCTCAATATAATGATAAAAATCAGGAAATTGTTGTTGCTTCAATACCATCTAAAGACCTGATACAAATTTCTTGAGTAGTTCCAATAATGGTCTTAGAGCAAAAAGCATTCGCGTGTGGCATTCAGCTGTCATATCTTTTCAACCTCCCTTACCCTGAAATAGTTGCTGTATCTTTCATGACCTTGGCATTTTTTGAAAAGTACAGGCCAGTTCTTTTGTAGGATGGCCCTCAGTTGAGATTTGTCTACTTCATGATTAGATTCAAGTTATACATTTTTGGCTGAAATATCACAGATTAATGCTGGGCTCCTCTCGATGCATTTTCTCAAGGGGCATACGATGTTGATCTGTCCCGCTGATGGTGATGTTAAATCTGATCAATTGGTTGAAGTGGTGGAAGGCAGGTTTCTCCATTGTCAAGTTACTATCTTTCCTTTGTAACTAATAAGTAACTTGATGGACGACACTTAGAGACAAAGTAAATGCCCTCTTCCTCATCAAATACCTATTTCAGCACATACTGGTGGATTCTCGCCCCAGTAAGGGTAAAATCCTGTGTGAGGACAAATAAGGTCAAACTTCAGGGAAAAAACTAGGGCTGGTTGAAGCAGTGATTCATGAGCAAGAATTAGCATGTGAGACTTAATTCAAATAACCCTGGGTTAAGTTCACTCTTAGCAATTAAGGAGAAAAAACAAAAACACCGCTAAATTTACTTTTGAGAATATAGGTGAGTGTCCATGAGCATGCTAGTCTCTCTCCTGGTGAGCCACGCCTGCCGGAAACTCAGCCCTTCAATTCACAAGGTGTCCGGTGGCAGCAAAAAGAGACACCCACGTCCAGAGAGCTGATGGCTAGTCATCCCCACCCCAAGGCCCGATTCTCCGGGGGCAATGCTGAGGGGCTCAGCTCGGTGATTCGAGGCCTGCCGCGGCATGGCGCAGGGAGGTGTATCTGGAAACAAACACCCCAACTCTCTACTGCCTTAGATGAGCCACAGTCAGGTTTAGGAACTCTGACTTGGCTTATTCAAGAAGTATTTTTTTTACAGCTCTATTATCACAAAGTGAGAAACTTCAGGAATTCTTTAACGGCAGAAAGAACATTTTGAAATCATGTCCTGGTTATCATACTACAACTCGGTGATATCTATCTACAACTGTTAACATTCTGGTCTATCTTTCGTCAGTCTTTGCTCTTGGCATATGTATATTTTTATCAGGACGTGGATCAAGCTGTCTACACCAGCCTTCTTCAAGCTGGGTTCCACTGGAGAATTAGGCCCAACAGAAAAGGATCTGAATACCTATTTTCTCAGTTCTCCCAAGGACGGACTATAACTAGAATCATTCCAGAAGCACAGAAGAGAAGTCAATTCATTACCTATGATGGTTGCCTTAGAGTAGTAGGGCTTAATTCTCCTGCAGAGCCCAGTTGCAGAGGGCTGGTGCGTACTGTTGGATAATTTGCTTTATTTCCCTAATAATCCTTTAAATAAACATTTAATAAAACACCAGGCACTGGGGATATAAAGATAAATATGGCACGGCCCCTTTCTTCTTTAAATGAATAATCCAGCCAGGAAAAGCAAAAATACCTTAATACCCCAAACACCAAATAGCGCCACGACAGAGGGGCAGCCAGGAACCGTCACCTCCATCACAGACGGCAGGGAGGCTTCCCTGGGGAGGTGCTGCGCAAATGAGTCCCTAAAGGGCGGGCAAGACTTCAGAGGAGACAGAAGAGAAGAACAGGCATTCCAGATGGAAGGAAGGCCATGCCAAAATGCCCACAGAGGCAGGCTCAGGCCCCATCACAGGGGACCTGGAGAGTGGCAGAAGATAGGGCTGAGAAGGAACCAGGCCCTCCAAGTGGGCCCCAAGGGGGAGGCGCCAGGCGGCCCTAAGTGGTTCTGGAGCCCGGGTGGCCAGCTCACACTGGGATGAAGGAAGCCAAGGGAGAGGGTGGTCAAGGGAGAGGTCACGGAGGTCAC
This sequence comes from Phoca vitulina, assembly GCF_004348235.1. Classification (NCBI taxonomy): domain Eukaryota; kingdom Metazoa; phylum Chordata; class Mammalia; order Carnivora; family Phocidae; genus Phoca; species Phoca vitulina. The sequence continues at coordinate 13,492,757 of NW_022589715.1, read as the reverse complement.
CGCAGCTGGGGGTGATGGGGGAGCCGAGCCAGAGCAGAGGCAGTGAGGAGGAGGCTGATCACGAGACGTGGAGGAAGATGCCACAGGGAACTTGGCGACCAAGCCAGCAGGGGCTGTTCCTCCAGCGCCCAGCCAGCTGAGATCCAGCCTGCACGAACAAACTCAGGCCAGTAATGGGAAGGAAAAAAGCAAAGCCCATGCAAGAGGGCGCCACACAGCACCACCATTCCACCATTCTCTGAGATGATTTAATGGCGGAGGTGGGGGTACCCCTCAGAGGAGGAGGCCAGAGGGAATGAGACATGACGCTGGAGTAAACGGAGGAAAACTGCTCATAGAACTGCCCCTCCTTTTTGGGTCCCTCCAGGCTCTAAGAAAACACCTTACATAATAGCTTTCCGGGGGGGGCCCCTGTGGCAGCAAATTATACATGCAAAATATGCTCCCGGAGAACAAGTCTGTGGCGGGCCCATGAATACCACAAACAAAGCAAAACCTAGAAGCTACCTTTTTAAAAAAGATTTTATTTATTTATTTGAGAGAGCGCGCAAGAGAGAGCACAAGTGGGAGAGGAGGGGCAGAGGGAGAGGGACAAGCAGACTCCCCGCTGAGCAGGGAGCCTGGGATCATGACCTGAGCCAAAGGCAAATGCTTAACCGACTGAGCTACCCAGGTGCCCCTAGAAACTACCTTTTTAACAGAAGATTTCCCTCTTGATTTAAAGAAAATACAAGTAGTTGGACTGAATAAGAAATAGGAGAAAATGAAAATCAGTAGAATTGACAGTTAACAAAAGCAACTCTGGGACCCAACATAAACAGGCTCCAACATGGGGACCTACCCCCAAACCTGAGTAAAATGAGAGACACAGGGTATGAGATGATGGGAAAGTGTGCGTGCAAGCTCTAAAAGAACCAAGATCCTCCCCTGCCCCCAAAAAGACACAAAAGGGTCGGATTCCTAAGTCCTGGCATTATGAAGAGACATCACCAAACCAGACCTGAGCAATACTCCTCAGGGACCCGCTGTGAGTAGGGAAGGGAAGGTGAAGGATTCGACAGGCAGTTCACGCAATAATCCAGGATTTGATAAGCCTTGTTGTCCTAGGAGAAGCAGACTAGTCATGTACAGCCCAAATCAGAAGGCGGTAATGACCCTAGAAAAGGAACTGGAGGGACCACAACTGGAACCCGAAGTTTGGCAGGCCCTGGCAGTTTTGAGACTGAAGGAGCGGAAACAATCCCACAGAAGGAAAAGGAAAGTTTTGTTTGGGCCACTTTAAGCTCAGAACAAGTGAAATATGTTTGAACTCTTAAAACCAACAATACAAATTTAGGTCTATAAGAGGCATGGCTAAAACAGAGACTTTCCTGTTACACCCCATACACATCCCTTTTACTCTTTACTCCAAATATTTGGGAAGCCATTATTTGGGCGGGCCCCTAAGGAGGCACACTACCACTCACATAAGCAGTTTTAATCAGGCTTGGAGTATGGGCCTGGGGCTACAGCACTAGCAACACGGACATAGTGTCTTCTCCAGAGGCTCTCATAATCTTATTTTAAAAATCAGACAAGTAGATCTACCACCAGTGTCATTATTTTCATAGTATTTCTTTCCAATTTATTCTACATGGGACATGAGGGCTGCGCTACAAGATGTCTTAGATTTGGGGAGGGGTGTGTGTCTGGGAAGGCGTTAGAAAAGGTCCTCCTGGGAAGGAAGGAGTAGGACTTGGTGGATGTGGGCAGGCAGGTGTCACCGGGGCAGGGACAGCAGGCACCGAGGGGAAAACTTCTCATGGAGTGTCTGAAGGTCCGGCCCAGGAAGGAATAACGTGCCGACAGAAGCTGGAAAAAAGCAGCAGGCCATTCCATGGCAGGTTGGAATTTTATCCCAAGATAAAAGGAGCAATAGGGTGGGGGTGGGGGGCAGGGAGTTAACTGGAATTGGATTTTGGAGAGACCTCTCCTGAGGTCAGAATGGAGATGGGGAAGTCCTCTTGTGCCCCGAGACCAGTTAGGAGGCTGCGGTGGAGACTCAGGGGAGTGATGATGGTGTGCCGGGAACGCACCAACCTGGACAGGGAACAGAGCCATCTCAGCCACCACACGTGACCTCCTCAAGAATGGTGACAGGAGCTGTTCGCAGGCATGGGAGGGATGCATCTGCCTCCTTACCATCTCCAGCTCAGACGGCCTGAGTCAGAATGCCCCCTAGACACTTCCTCTAGGTTCTGTCCCCTATAGTTTCTTAGTTTCTTAACTTCTCTGAGCCTCAAAATCCTCATTTGTAAAATGGGGATAATAATGACACCAAACTCATATGGCTTTTGTGAAAATTAAGTGAATTGACATATATAAATATATAAAATGACATATATAAAAAACCGTGACATACACATATAAAACATGTCTAGAACAGGTGAGGATAAAGTGAGTCAGGAGAGCATTTATCTTTTTTTCTGTCCTATCTATGTGTTGTAGCATGTGGGTTTGTTGGGGGGGGGTGAGTTTAACAAGATTTTCACAAAGAGCACACCCCCTCTTTGCCAACCAAAAAACACTGCTAGATTCCTATGATCCTATTATTTGCTTGGCAGACAACGGAACCTCACCGCCAGAGTTAGCTCTGACTGCCCCCTTTATCAAGACCAATCAGCTCAATGTTTACAGGCTAAGATGCAGAGCTGTGCTGTCCAACACAGTTGCCACTAGCCACATGTGGCCGTTAAGTACTTCAAATGTGGCCAAACCAAATCAAGATGTGCTCTATATAAGTAAGATACACACCGGGCTTTGAAGACTTAGTATGAACAAAAGAATTTAAATAGCTCATTAACAATTTTTATATTAATTTCATAATATAATGGACATATTGGGTTAACTAAAATATATTATTAAAATTAATTTCGGGGGCACCTGGGTGGTTCAGTCGGTTAAGCGTCTGCCTTCGGCTCAGGTCATGCTCCCAGGGTCCTGGGATTGAGCCCTGCATCGGGCTCCCTGCTCAGTGGGGAGCCTGCTTCTCCCTCTCCTTCCGCCTGCTGCTCCGCCTGCTTGTATTCTCTCTCTGTGTCAAATAAATAAATAAAATCCTTAAAAAATTAAATTAAATTAGGGGCGCCTGGGTGGCTCAGTTGGTTAAGCAACTGCCTTCGGCTCAGGTCATGATCCTGGAGTCCCGGGATCGAGTCCTGCATCGGGCTCCCTACTCAGCAGGGAGTCTGCTTCTCCCCCTGAACCTCCCCCCTCTCATGCTCTCTCTCTTTCTCATTCTCTCTCTCTCTCAAATAAATAAATAAAATCTTATTTAAAAAATTAAATTAAATTAATTTCATGGGGTGCGCGGTGGCTCAATCGGTTAAGCGTCCAACTCTTGATATCAGCTCAGGTCTTGATCTCAGGGTCATGAGTTCAAGCCCCGAGCTGGGCTCCATGCTAGGCGTGGAGCCTACTTAAAAATATATATATTAATTTCACCTGTTTTTTTAAAGTTTCCTTTTTTCTATTTCATTGGATCTACTTAAAAATTTTTTTTTTTTATTTGACAGAGAGAGAGCATAAGCAGAGAGAGTGTAAGAGGGAGAAACAGGCCCCGATGCAGGGTTCAATCCCAGGACCCCAGGATCATGAACTGAGTGGAAAGCAGACACTTAACCAACTGAGCCACCCAGGCACCCCTCATTGGATCTATTTTAATTGTTATGTTCCTAACTTCTTACTTTAGCTAATTAAATCATTACTTTTTGCCGTTTTTCTTGTTAATATGAGCAATTAAGACTGTACATTTCCTCCTAAATACCAAGTTAGTTGCACCTCACAAGTTTTTTTAGGTGTACAACTCATCTTACAAGTTTGGACATATATGTTTATTATTATTAATCTTTCAAATCTAAATATCTTCAAACTGAAATTTTCAAATTTTTCAAAGCATCTTTTAAAACGGATATAATTTAGTTGCATTATGTTCAGAGAACTTGGTCTGTATGATACTGATTCTTTTAAATATGTTAGGACTTATTTCATGACCAGGTATATACTCAAAGTATAATCTTCACTTGCTGGGACCATGTTTTCTATATAATCAGTGTGATTAAGCTTATTGTTTGTTGGAATAATCCCTTATTTGTTTTCAGTCAATTTGTTCTATCAGTTACTCAAAGATGTATGCTAAAATCTCCCACTATGGTGGCAGATTTGTCAACTTTTTTTTATCCTTCTGTTACTTTTTATTTTATATAGTTTGAAGCTGTGTTATTAGGTGCATAAGAGTTTAGAAATTCTTATATTATTCAGAAATTGAAACTCTGATGTACTGTTTCTTTTTAATTTTTTAAATGTAGCTACTAGAAAATTTTAAATTATGTGTGGCTTGGATTATCTTTCCACTGGACAGCACTGGTCTAGAGAAAGGATAAGCAAGGAGTCTGCACCAACCACCAAGTCCTGGAAGACTAAGGACTTGAATGCAGAAAATAACAAGCAAAGAGAGGAGAGGGTTGGTAGACCTGTTAAAGTACCATACTCTGTCTTTCTTTCTTGCTGCTGGAGTCTAGATAGGAAAGGAGACCAAGATGCTTGTGAAAAGCAGAAAGGAGGTGAAGACAAGACAGAAGAGGATAAAAAAGCAGAAGCTGAGAAAAGGTGGCCAGGGAAGAAGGAATTCTACACATACAATAGAACAACTACTTCTGCTCTGAATTCAATACATTTAAGCCTTTAATTATGAAAATGACACTTAGTATTAAAAACAGCCTTAATGTTCAAAAGGCAGAACTATTATTCCACTAAAGTAGAGCTTTTTTATTTGTTATTTTTATCAATTTTCTCTCTTTGAATTAATCAAGTCATATCATATGATACTTAACTATTATGATTCCAAATACTAAAAACTTGAAGGGAAAAGAAGGATTCTTAGGTTATAGGAGTTGGTGAGCCATCCAATAACTTAATCCTGGATATTTTTCCATGCCGTAAGAAGAGAACGAAAATATCCTGTATGGCCTCAAAAGACCAACCAAGAAATGGGCTTCTCCTCTAGGATGTGGTGGAATTCCAGAAATACAGAAATACAGAAGTACAGAGAAGGCAGGTCAGAGAAGTAGAAACAAGTACAGAAAGTACAATATTACAAAAGCAGAGGGAGAAGAGGTTCCCAGAAGTGTTTGCAGCAAGAAGGCTGAGAGCTGAGATAAGGTAAAGCAGTTTGGCCAGAGAAATTCTTCCCTGACAACATTGTTCTTGGGTTCCCCACAGCTCAGCCTGTCCTGCTGCCTGACTCAGGGGTGACTGGGACATGGAGGTGACTGCACTTGCCAAGAGCATATGGGGCATAGCCAGGTAGAAACGGATCATGACTCCTGGTAGGACTCCTGCCTGTCTCCTTGGTGAACAGTCAATGTTGCACTCATCAGCTAATAGAAGGGTGTACTAACACTATACTAATAAACAGTAACCACTAATTACCATTTAATAACCATATTGATCACTATACTAATAACAATGTAATTATTCAAAAATTGGAATAAAATAGCTTTGCCTGCAGCTCCCAAAGCTAAGTATACACACAACCCATGACCCCTTTATCACACACCTATTATACCCCCATCAGGAATGTATACCAAAGATAGGTACGAGAACAGTCACAACAGCATTATGTGTGATAGCCAAATGCTGGAAACTGCCCAAATGTCCATCAACAGTGCACAGATAAATATGTGATATATTATTCACCCAATGACCAAAATCAGCCAGGAGAGTGAGCACACTACAATGAGAGGCAGTGTCACGAGTGAATATCAGAAACCTTACTCATGAGGAAAGATGGCAGACACTGCAGGATCCTTGGTCAGGTGCGGGTTATCCTCGGGGAGGTAGGGACCGGAAGGGAGCATATGGGGAGCTCCTGCCTCTTGATCTGAGTGCATGGCTGTGTTCAGTTTGGAGAATTTGTGAACAGTACACTTATAGTATGTCTACTTTTCTATTGTATATGCCAAAGGAAGGAAGGAAGGAAGGAAGGAAGGAAGGAAGGAAGGAAGGAAAGAAGGAAGGAAAGGAAGGAAGGAAGGAAGGAAGGAAGGGAAGAAGGAAGGAAAGAAGGAAGGAAGGAAAGAAGGAAGGAAGGAAGGAAGGAAGGAAGGAAGGAAGGAAGGAAGGAAGGAAAGAAAAAGAAAAAGAAAGAAAGAAAGAAAAGAAAGAACGAGCTCTCCAGTAAGATAAGCCTGGTAGTGTCCTTGGACCCGTCTAACCTCATTTGTCTCCCCCCCCCTTTTACAACTTCCTTCCCCCCCCCCCCCCCCCCCCCGCATGTGTGCTTAAGCTGGGTCTCTCTCCTTGGGGAGCCCACATGTCACCACCCATATTTATGGCTTCTTCCCACCCCAGGCTGGTGATCTGTGCCCCCCTCCCCATTTTGAATACCTTTGCTAACTTAGGCCATTCACGCTGATCCAGCCCTAGCTTCTTTCTCAGCAGTTAGGAAGTTTGTACCATCATTGTGTATCTTCCCAGCGGTTTTACTCTGCCAACGCTGCCCAGCTAGACTAAAGACACAGAGCATGCCCTCTGGGAACGATTTCAACCCTCCATAGGCAGTTCAGATTAAATCGTTCCTCAGGAGCTAGAAGGGTGTGGAAGATGAACCTCCATCCTTCTCCCAGGAGCTGCTGGCTCCAAGACACACCACTTCTGCCCCACCGCCCAGCACCTGGATGGACTCCCACAGAGAACTCTGAACCTCTTTTTATTGTCTGTTCACCTCCCAAAAGCCAACCTGCTAGATACATTCCCCTCACTGCTGCCAAAGAGCATGCGGCTAACTTGGCAGTCCGTGCCAAAATCATAAGCATCTTCAAAATAGGTAGTCATAAACGTGAGTTTTTGGAATATATGCCTATCAGCCCTCTCACTCTTCCATTAACCCCCTTACGCCTTCCCAGCTCACCCATTTCTTTTCTGGCCTGAGGAAGAAATGGCTACTGATCATAACTAAGGTTCATTTCATTTTACAAAAGCAGCAGCACTCACACAATGGACAGACACGAAAAATCCTCATGACATCCTGGTTATAGGGCTCTGGCAGCTCACAGCCGTCTCCTGTCCAAGCACTGGCTGGAATTTAGGTGATCCTGGCTCTAAGACCAGAAATGTAAGACATTCTTCTAAGCTGTCAAGCTTTCCGGATTACACAAGTGAAACCACAACCCATGATGTTTTTGAGTCTGTGCTCCTTCACTCAGACATGGATTCCTCTTCCAGTTTCAGGACACGCATCCCACTATGGAAGAGGACTAGCAGTTATAAACCAAGAGGAGAGCGAGGCTAAACACCAGAGGGCAGGAGATGAGTCTCCTTCCTCTTTGTAACCCCAGCACCCAGCTCCCTGCTTGGCACCACAAGCAGGCAAGCCAAGGGTGCCAGATGAAACGCAGCACATAAACTATTCTCTCTTTTAGAAGAACGATACCTAATTAAGCAAAGGCCACGAACACGAATTAAGACATGAGGACATAAAATTCGTTTTTCAAGTCATCTACTGATTTGCAGGACTCTCTTCACTGGTAAACACATTCTTTGGTCAGAACCACTGAACCAGAGGCCTGGAAGGGACCACAGCCATCAGCAGCTCAAGCCTCCAGTAGAGACCAGGAGACAGAGCCCCACATGGGGACCAGTGTCGGCCAAGGTCACCCAGCTGGTGTGGGGTAGGGACAAGATCCCGCCTCCCCCTATTTGCCAGGTTCCTCTGAGAGATGCCCTCGCAAAACCTTACGTTACTTACACACTAACGGCGTATAATGAATGCATGCCCACGTATAATACGTATAACGGTGTATAATGAATGCATGCTTACAATTCAGAGGAAAGCAAAGGGTCACCAAAATGTGTCTCTCCCGTAGGGCTGGCTGCAGAGAGGGGGCAAGCAAGGTCACAGGCGAATTTCTACCTGCAGACGCCACACATCGCGCCTTTCCGAAGGATGCAATGGGCAGTTTGGGGACCTGCTAGTTACCCTGCAAAGGGTCCCCCAATCCCGTTCCAGGGAAATGAGTTAACTCGGCTCCGCTGGCTAGGAAGCTTCCAGCAATGAATTAAACCCCGAGCCGCTGAGGGAAGCCGGGGGAGAAAGGGCCACTGCGGCTCTACCCGACATCCTGGCGGTTCACCCCTGCGCCTCCACCACGTCCACACTGGCGCGGCGCCGCCCGCCCCGTCCACGCGGCCCACGGCCACGACTCTCAGCCCGCGCCCCCGCGAGGCGCGTCTAGGGGCGCCGTGCCCTGGGCGCTGCCCGCGGGGACAGGGGCGGAGCCACCGGGCCCAGCTAGGCAGGGGCAGGGACTGATCGCCGCCGCCGCCGCCGCCCCCAGCCCGCGGGCCCCGCTACGCCGAGAAGGGGGCTGCGCCACTTACCTCGGCCGGCAGGTGCCGCCGCCACCGCCTCGGTTCGCAGCTGCAGGGGACGCCGCTCCGCGCCGCCCGCCGCTTTCGCCCGCATGCTAGGGAGGGGGCGCCGGCGGGCCGCCAGTCCCGGGCCCCGCTCCCCCGCCCGTCCCCGGCGCCGCGCTCGCGCCCATTCAGCACCGGACCGTCCACTCCCCCGCGCGGATGCGGAGGAGGGACGTGGGGGCGGGACCGGGAGTCACGAGGACAGGAGAGACCAATCGGAGCTCGCGGAAGGGGGGGTCCCGCTGCCGCCCCGCCCCCTGGATGCGCGACCCCCTCCACCCAGAGCGGTTGGGGGAGCCGGGCGCCCCCAGCAGGACATTGCCCGGCTGCTGGCCTGGGAGGAGCCAGGGTGTCGGGCACCCACAGCTCACTTGAGCTCTGCGTGCGGTTAGCTGGTGAAGGAACGAAAGGTACAGCTGGACTGATTGTAGGCTTTTACTGCGCGTAGGACTGGTGCTTGCGGAGCCGGTGAATGGAGGGGCTTTACGTAGTCACGTGCTTCACTTGCCAGCACAACCCCCCAGGCCGACCAGGGTTCAGAGTTCCTGGGGCCCTGAGACCTCGAGAACTGCACGAGGGCAGCGTGGGCGTGTGTCTGGGGACTGGCAAAACATCTTTATGTTGTTCCACTTGTTCGAGAAGAAGGAAATAGTGATTACCCCCTAGTATTATAGATGGGTAATTGAGGCCCAGAGAGCAGAAGTAAGTTACCCTAAATCATTGGGGCATTTGGTGGCAGAGCAAGGATCAGAACCCGCACTTGGAGTGCCCCTTTGCATACCTCAGGAGTCTTCCCTTGATTCTGGAGAGGAAATGTCATACAATTTTTTTAAGGCATAAATATTAGTGAATCCCCAAATTCAAGAATTAAAAGGAGTTTAAAGCACTGGTATGTTATTTCTTCAACACAGCTGAATGTGTATAATGCGTCTGCGACATTTCTGTGCCTTAGGACTTGTTGACTCCTCGGTGAGCTCAGTGAAATTGGTCTGCCTTCAGAATTTCCTTTCAGGTACAGAGCATCGCGGCCATGTGCCGGTGATACCGGTTCCGCTTTAAAAAGGAAGATCCTAGACACTGAGCCAAATGTATTTACGTCAACTGAGAGTTTTGTCACTCTTTTTTGCAATAGTTTGCACAGCTCCCAACAGGGTTTGGAAATGTCTGTGTTCTTTCCCCGGTGGGGGCAGGGGTGCTGGAAAAAATGTGGAATCGGGGTAACAAAGGTCAGAAGCGAAATCTTGGAAGGGAAAAGGTGGGGGTGGAGGGGGGACTCTGCCGTCATACTTTCCAAAGGGATTTCCATAAAAATGTTTCCAGGTTATTCTAAGGTGAGGACACGGGAGCATTTTGAAAATATTGGAGGAAAAGCTGTCACTGAGAGATCTAAATCTAGTGGATTGGCCAAGGCTGGCCAAGCAGAGCAGCTGCGCGTGGGGGTGGGGGGGGAGGTTGGGGGGGATGGGGTGGTTGTGACAGCTGCAGGGAGAATGCTGAGCACCTCACCACTTCTCTCTTGGAGACCAGCCCAAGGTCAGCCAGCTTGATCAGACACTCTTTACCTCTCTTTGCCTCAGCTGCTCTTCCCCTTTCTCCCAGATACTCCTTGTCGGTAAAATGCCTTGAAAGCATTATGGCTGACATAAAGATCAGGGTATCCTGGCTTGGAAGAGTGGGTGTAAGGTGGGTGTGAGAAAGAAAGGGAGCTTGAAACTGCCTCCTGTCCCAGCCTAACAGGACAGCTGTTAAGCTTACCCTGCACCCACTACCTCATTCACCCCGTTCACATTTGGTGGGAAGAGAAGTTGACAAGCCCCTGCCCTAAAGCATCCTTTTTACTAGCTGCAGAGCCATCCTCAGCTACTGTTCTGCATTGAGATAGAGATCCTCCAACTATAGATTAGGATCAGCCACTAGATCTCAAAGCTTTACCTGGAATCTCTTCAAGTCATTGGCTGGTCTCAGAAAAAGCTCAGGACCCTGACTAGCAAAGTGGCCAAACTATTTGTAAATCCGGGACAGCTACCATGATTTTGTAATTCTTCAGTTCCTTGTGTCCATTACTTAGGTCATTCTGATACCTAGCATTGTGGTTGCCCCCAACATCCACTCCCTCTCCCCTCCCCTGTGATGCAACATATGGTTTAGGTAAATTTGCCCCACTCTTAACTCTATGAGTGAGCTCTGACTGGTCTAGGTCAGAGGTTCTCAAAGTATGGTCCATGGACCCCTAGGGGGTCCTTGAGGACCTTTCAGGGAATATCTGAAGTCAAAATTATTTCATAATTATCTAAGACATAGTTTACCTTTCTCATTGATGGTGCAAAGGTGAAGGTGTGCAAAACTACTGGTACCTTCATAAATCAACGTGGTGGCACTGAACTGTACTAATATCCTTCACCACCACATGCATGGTAAAAAAGTATATATTTTTTTAATTAAAAAAATGCAGTTTCATTTAAGAATATTCTTGATGGAGCAGTAAATATTACTAAATTTATTAAAATCTCAACTGTCAAGCATGTATCTTTTTAGTATTTTATATGACAAAATGGAAAATGCATATAAAACCCTTCTGCTGGGAACTGAAGCGTGGTGGTTGTCCAGGGAAAGCTCTCTTGCAGCTGCAAGCTGAACTAGCTGGTTTTGTGACGGGTCGGGGTCATGGAGCACCATTTTTACTTGAGAAAGCAACTGACAAATTATGGTTATTTGGTAGACATTTTCTTGACAATCAATTAAGTGAGCCTGTCTCTTCAAGGAAAACAATGGCCTATTGGTTGCCAATGATGAAAAAATTCCAGCTTTCAAAAGAAATTTAGAATTTTGGAAGAGTTTATAGGGACATAAACCGTAAACCATAAAACATAAACCATGGGACAGCTTCTCAATATTTAAGGACTTTTCTGATGGGACTGATGGTGATGTTAACAAATATGATTTGGGGATAATGGATCATGTGTGATGCGCCAACACTTGGAAGACCTGTGTTTACTCAGTGAATCAAGGTTTTCCAGATGACTAATGCATGATGTTACAAAATCACACATGGGTTAAAGATGAATTTTAAATGCAAGGCAGACAATGGACTTAAACCATATGAAAAGTTTATAGATAAGGTTTCAGATTCCACAGTGCAACAAGCCTTTAAGATATGACCTCTTGTAGAGTTTTGGTATAGTACCAAAGAAGAATATCCACAATTATCTTAAAAAGCTGTTAAAATACTCCTCCCTTTTCCAATTACATATGGATGTGAAGCAGATTTTCTTCCTGTACTTGAACCAAACGATTTGCAACAGATTGAATACAGAAGCAGATATGAAAATCCAGCTGTCTTCTATTAAACCAGACTTAAAGAGACTTGCAAATTAAAAAGTAAAGGAAAAAAAAGCCATTCTTCTCACCATCTTTTTGTTTTGGAAAACATAGTTATTTTGGAGGGGATATTAATGCCTTTTAAAACATAGTTATTTTTAAATTAACTTGTTATAACATGTAAATTTATTATTTTTTATGATTATTTTATTAATTTTGTTTTTTTAAGATTTTATTTATTTACTTGAGAGAGTGAGTGAGAGAGAGAGAGAAGGAGCAGGGGGAGGGGCAGAGGAAGAAGCAGACTCCCCACTGAGCAGGGATCCTGGGGACTCCGGGATCATGACCTGAGCCAAAGGCAGATGCTTAACCGACTGAGCCACCCAGGTGCCCTATTTTATTAATTTTAATAAATTTAACTTATAATTTGGCAAATATCAATCAATTAAACCTCCATTAAAAAGATTCCTTGGGATCCTCAGTAATTTTTAGGAGTGTAAAGGGTCCTAAGACTAGAGCTTCAGACCTGCTAGTCTGAGCCACCCATCTTCCTTGCCACTAGGATTGATTCCTGGGTGGCCGAAGGAATGAGATTAACCCAGTCAGAGGCAATCTCCAATGTATGGGATGTGGGAGAGAGATGCTCTCATCTCTAGCTCTACAGGAGTCCGGCAGTAGGTAGCCTCGGAAGCTGCTGCTAAGGCAGTCATTTTAGACTACAAGAAGGACTTACCTTAGAAGAGAATAATGCTGAGGGAAGTAAGAGGGAAGTTAGAAAGAAACCATTCTCTTGGGGAGCCTGGGTGGCTCAGTCATTAAGCGTCTGCCTTCAGCTCAGGTCATGATCCCTGGGTCCTGGGATCAAGCCCCGTATCGGGCTCCCTGCTCCGCGGGAAGCCTGCTTCTGCCTCTTCCACTCCTCCGGTTTGTGTTCCCTCTCTCACTGTGTCTCTCTCTGTCAAATAAATAAATAAAATATTTTAAAAAAAAGAAAGAAAGAAAGAAAGAAACCATTCTCTTTATGACATTTTTGAGCCACTAGATCAAACCAGCCCTGCAGCCCATTCCTACCACTATATACTCCAGTTTTATGAGTCAATGGAGGCAACCTCAGGTGCGCCCTTGATGTTTTGTGTACCTGTTTCTGAATATTTTTATCTCAATAGGGGCCTAAGGCCTCAGGATAGTATGCTTCCTAGGGTTTATTCATTCAGCTTTTTCATCATGTCATCAACGTAAGGTAGCTTCTGAAGGGAAGCTGGAAGGCAGAGCAGGGGCTGGGAGGAAAGGGACCTAGCACAGACAACTGGGGTCAAAAGTGCCAACAATACTTGTGAGAACAATAAGGAACAGTAGCATATGATCTTGCATAGCCAAGTTAAAGCAGAGTTTTACTTTCTTTTGCTGTTATGTGTTTCTCAAATTGGACAACATGAGCATGCATTGCTCTTTTAAGGAAAAAAAATAGAACTATTTTATTATTTTTGAATAGCCCTTGAAAAGGGCACCAGCTTAGAGAGCAGATTGGCATCAGGATATGACAAGAGAAGTCTTGGGCTAAAATTGCTAGCAGGAAGAAAGATCTGTAAGGGATGCAGATAGGCCCGGAAGATAAACTTCCTTTCATTTACAGCTTTGCCAACAGCCAACCTCAAAATTCAAGGGGATGAGCAAGAATCCCCAAAGGTTAAGGAATCATTAATTATGCCTCCATCAGAGTGGCTGGAATATTTGCAGTTGAGAGAGAGAGAGACCAATGTGAAGATTAGGTCAACACTAAAAAAGGCTTGAGATACCACATTAAGTGAAAACAAAAAACAGGACACAGATTGATGCAAACTTCTATCATGTGGGCCAAAAACAAGAAGAAAACTTGGAAAAAGAAAACAGTTGTGGTGTTAGGGTGGTAGGATCATGAGTAATCTTTTTTTCCTTTGTAAGAGATGTTCTTTCATGTTGTTATAATGTTGTTTTTTAAAATAAATAAAACTGAAGGGAGTCATTGGTTCCAATTACTGAGGTCTCAGAGGCTTTTCCAGATGGCCTGTTTCTTTTCGCCTGCCAAATGGCTCTCATCTGACACCAAGACAGAAGCTGTGCCTTCCCTAGGGCCTGGCATCTTCGAAGCTGTTAGGGGTGATGCTGTTGTGGCTATTTTGTAGGTGGCCAGAAGGAAAGGAGGGAAGGCAGCTGTAGCAGCCAAGACTGAGGCTGTATGGGAGCTGGGGGGGTGGGGGGCGGGGGGTCAGCCATCTCTCACCCTCTACCAATGTCTTGTCGGGTTTCCCACCAGGTCTTGTCCTTTGTATTTTTCTCCTGGTGAGCTTCACCTCCTGTTCTACTCCCATCCTCATCCTCCTGAGATGCTGTCCCTCCCTCAGTCCCCAGGGGCTGAAGCAAGCTACAGCCGAAAGAACACAGACCGTCTGCTGCCCTGAAGCACAAAGGAAGTCAATCCCTTGAGGTTTTTCTAGGATTGTTTCCTGTGAGCAATCACGGGGAAAAAGCAGGAGTGAAACAAAGGAGGGAAACATCAGGGGAAGGCTATCTGTTGACAGAGGGCAGCTTGGATTGAGGAAACTGTTCCACACAGACTGAATCCTTTTAGAAGTTGCAAGCCCCATATTCAGGCACATCTGCAGGCCCTCTTTCCATCCTTCCTTCACCCATATATTCATTGCACAAACATTTACCGAGGGCCTATCGTGTGCCAGGTAAGCCAGGAAATGCTGTACAAAAACTATTTCATTTTATCTTCACAACCCCACTTTGCGGTGGGTCTTCTTATCCCTGTATCTTATCTAAGGAAGTTGAGGCTTGAGAAACTTAGGGACATGCAGTAAACTGCCAACGGTCACATGGCTAAGAAGTAGCAGAGCCCAGATTGGAACTTGGGCCATCAGACACCAGAGTTCACCTAAGGCACAGTCCTTTCTCGAAAGGTCAAATGGTCTAACTGAAGAGAAAAACATTAAAACAAATGAACAAGCGAAACCAGTAACACAATGAGATATAACAGAAGGACTATTCACAAAAAGTCATGAGAGCATGGCATGGGGCTTGGGGGTTGGAGACAGGGTTGGAACTGCCTCAGAGCTGCTCAAGGACAATTGAATCCGGCTTTGAAGGATGGGGTGGGTATATTGGCAGGTATATTAGTTCAGGCTGTATTCATTTTCTATTGCTGTGTCAAAAATCACCACAAATTTAGCAGATTAAAACAGCACAAATGTACAGTCTCACAGTTTGAGTCCAGGTCCAGTGTAACCGAATTCTCTGCCCAGGGTCTCATGTGACGGCGGAAATCAAGGTGTCAGCCAGGGCTCCGGTTCTCAAGTGGGCTCAGGGTGCTCACTCAAGCTCACCGGCTTTTGGCAGAATTTATTTCCTTGCCATTACAGGATTGAAGTCCTCGCGGTTTTGCGAGCTGTCGGCCAAGGACCACCCTCAGCTCCTAGGGGCTGCCCAGGAGTTCTTGCCGTGTGGCCCCATAGAAAGTTCACCACATAGATGGTTGCTTTCTTCCAGGCTAGCCAGAGCACAGCTATGTGACTTTTTCTTCTACTACCAATCGGACAAAACTTTCTATTTTTAAAAACCTCGTGTGATTAAGTCAGACCCACTCACCCAGATAATATCCTAATTTTAAGATCAACTGATTTAGGACATTAATTACACCTGCAAAATCTCTTCACAGCAGCATTAGGTTAGTGTTCGAGTGAATAACTGGGAGAAAATGTGCATCCACCAGAGGCTAGAGATTTGGGGCACCATCTTAGAATTCTGCCTACCATGGTAAGATTTAGCAAATGGAGAAGATGAGGAAGATCAGTCTAGGAGGAGGATACAGGGTGAGCAAGGATTCTGGGAGACTGCGGGAAAACGATAGAAAAGTTAGTGCCATGTTTCCAACAAACATGGAAGAGTAGATTCTGGAGAAATCCGCCAAGTCAAAAATCCCTAAGATCCTGGGGAAACTATTAAAACCCTATTAAAAACTATTAAACATACAGCAAGGCTGAGCTGGCAAGAATGGGAGGAAATCCCTCAGAGGCAAGTGTGAACCCGGAGAAGTGAGCAGGAGCCAGACTTTGCCGTGGAGCCCCTGTTAATTCTGGCCAAGTGGGCTACAAAGATAGAGGACAAACTTAGACTGAAGTGGGATATGAGAGTAGACTGGAAATCCTTATGCATACCCAGAACCTTCAAAAGATAGGAACTTTAGTGGATATTGTCAGATCTTGCTCCCCAAGGGAAACAGTGGCATACATGCCATAGACCATTACTTGCCTTAAGATATCCTATTTTATTTTTATTTTATTTATTTATTTGAGAGAGAGTGTGTGCACAAGAAGGGGTAGCGGCAGAGGGATAGGGAGAAGCAGACTCCCCACTGAACAAGGAGCTAGATGCGGGGCTCCATCCCAGGACCCTGAGATCATGACCTGAGCCAAAGGCAGACACTTAACCAACTGAGCCACCCAGGCGCCCCAAGATATCCGATTTTAGTTCAGAATGGAGCCAAAAGAAAAAAGTTTCCCCTGAGAATTTCTAATCAAAAGCCTGTTCTTATGCAAGTTTGGGGCTGGAATTCATACCCGTTTTGTGATCAAAAACCTTTTAAAATGGTCGTAGGTTCTCAGGGTCCTGGGATCCAGCCCCATGTTCCCCAGTCAGGCTCCACACTCAGGCGGGAATCTGCTTGAGATTCTCTCTCTCCCTCTCCCTCCCCCTGCTCGTGCTCACTCACACCCTCTGTCCTCTCTCTCGCTCTCTAAAATAAATAAATCTTTATAAATAAATAAATAATAAATAGATAAGCAAGTCATCTTGCAAATCAAGGGCAAAATAAAAGCATTTTCTGACAACAAAAATTGATGGACATACCCTAAGTAATGGAACTTCCAAGGGATGTACGTTAGAGAGAAAGATGATCTTGGAAGGTTTGAGATGTCAGAAGTAGAATATGAATCAAAGGCACAAGTGAAAGAGTTAAAAAGTGAAACTTGATTCTGAGAAAACAACCAGCTGAATGCACAACACCATGGAAATCATTCATGAGCACCCTAAGATTGGGAGAAAAACATGTGTAGGGGAGCAATGGGAGATTAGATTGGGACCAGAATTTGAATGGTTTACTGGCCAAAGGTGTTTGGACTTTATTCTCCTGGCAGGAGGAAGATACTGAGTTTTATTATTATTATTATTATTATTAAAAGATAAGATGCCTGGGAGCAGGACCCAGTGAGGGAGGCTGGGCATGAGACAATAGGAAGTGGGGACGATAGGAGGGGACTCCGCAGCTGGAAAGCCCTATCTAAGGGGACAGTCACTGCTCAGGTCTTGCCCACTGCTGCCATGTGACAGTTGAGCACTCTGTGTTGCCAGATCTTTGGTTTTCCAGAGAGGCTATAATCTGAGGTTTTGGTCAGTTTTGGTTTTCTCAGTTTAAAATAGAGCCACAAATTCAATTTTTTGAGAAAATTGCATCACGAATGAACATGTATGGTGAAACAAAACTTTCACGTGGAGGGCCTGAGGGCTTGTGACATCTGGACTAATAAAAGTGATGATGTGGAAACACTGATTTGGTGGAGTGTGCAAGGTCGGCTTGCAAGGCTATTCCCGGCTCTGCTGCCTCTTCAAAACTTATCTTGCCTGGTCAGGTTTGGTTTCATTTCTTTACTCAACGATGCTTTCATATTACCAACAAGGCTGTTAAGTCCTTACAGGTGGGCGTCTTATCTTCTCTGAACGCACCACAGGATAGAGCACACTGCCTGGCTGTCAGAGGGTAGGGCAGACAACCCGGTGAGAAATTAGCTCCCTTCTTCTCCCTCCTCTAAGTCTGGTCCTCAAAGAATTAGGGGTGTTGTCTCCTCCCTTCAGCCCCTCAGGGTTGCTCTACCCTAGGGATTTGGGTTTCCCTTGCCCAACGTCTAGTGGATGGCCTCCTAAAGAAGGTGAGACCTATGCCCAATTCCCCTAAAATGCCCTTGGAGGTAAAGAACCTTCTATAGGAATGCCTGAAGATGGCCAAGTGCTGACCACTAAAGGCCACAACTGGGCAGGAAGCTGGAGGTCCTGTGGTGGAGACCATGGCTGGCCTGTGTGTGATGAGGGCCTCTCCATGGGCCCTGGAGCAGCAGATGTCCCGAACCAGACATAGAGGTAAGTGGTAACCAAAAAACAGAGGAGGACCCTAACCTACTTTCCTGGTACCATATAAGGTCTAGAGCTCTTCTACCATCACCTGGGAGAAGAAGGGAAACTCCAACAGTGGCTAATGTCAGTCATCTGGTCAACCAGACACAAGCAGATTTAGAAAACAATTGGCACTATTGTGCCAATCCCGTGGGCACCTGTGAAATGTTAGTAGATGGCAGGAGCTCTACCAGCAATGGAAGTTGAGGGAGGTGGGAGAGGGGAGTTGGTAGAAACGGGAGAAGTGACCAAGCCTTGGATCACCAGAAACATGTCACCATCTCTGCTTATCCCAGAGGGGTACTCATCCTTTGTGATCATTTTCCTAGAGTCAACAAGGAAAAATCATAGCTTTTCCACTTTATATACACTTAAAATAATGATTTTTTTTAATGAAGGGTAAGAGACCTACCAAAAATTCCAAAATCATCAATGCAAATCTCAATGAATTATCTCTAAATGAATAGACCATGTCAAAAACTGGTCAAAAAACAGAACATTGCCTACCTTCCCAAAGCCTGCCCTGTGGCTCCTTCTGGTCACCACCCTCACCTTCCTCCTGTGATGGCAGCCACTCTTGTGACTGCCAGCCCTTAGATATTTTCAGCCTGCTTTCGAATTTTACGTAAAAGAAATCCTGCAGTGTGGACTCTGTGTCTGGTTCCTTTCGCTCACATCGAGTTCGGGAGTTGCATCTGTGTTGCTGCATGAAGCTTTACTTTGTTCATTTCCATTGTTGCATAGTATGGAAATACCCCAATTTATAAAATCCCCTTGATGGACATTTGGGTTGTTTCAGGTCGGAGACTATAACAAAGAGTGCTGCTGTGAATGTTCTTGCTCGTGTCTGTTGGTGGCTTAGGGTTTGTTTTTAAACCTTCAAGAAGGCAAAGAGCAATCTTAAGAGAGTAGTGGAATGATGGGGAGTCCTGGGTTCATCTCACCATAATTACTCATGATTATAACATTTTACTGAACTAAAATGATCTGAAAATACCCTGTGACAGTTCCCAGCATTTTCCTTGTACTCGGTATAGCTACACGTAGACACTGAAAAACTCAAAAAGAGTCAGAAATGGAAGCAATCCTCTCTATCACCCAGCCCAGAATTTCCCAAACTTCAGTTTTACAAAGGCGGTCTTTGTGATTTTTGCCGTATGCTTGTACCACCTGGACTATCACTTCATATTTTTCTTTCAACTGTCTAACTTTTAACATTCAAAGATCCACTCTTGGGGCACCTGGATGACTCAGTCGATTAAGCATCTGACTTCCACTCAGGTCATGATCTCAGGGTTCCCCGCTCAGTGGGGAGTCTGCTTGTTCCTCTCCCTCTGCTTCTCCCCCTGCTTGTGCACGCTCTCTTTCTCTCAAATAAATTAATTAAAATAAAATAAAGATCCACTCTTGCCTTATCCTAAGAAATAACAGCTATGAACTCATAGCTTTGATGGGTGGCTACATTGCTTTTATTATACATTAAAACAAACATGTAACTATTCAGATACGTTTGTCAGTCTGCTACCTGTGTGAGATATTCTCTGTTGCCTCCTTCTGGTCCATTGCTTCCCCTGTTCTGTCTGGAAGCTGACCTCCACAGACTGCCTCCATCGGCTCCCTTGCCCTCTGCCTTTGCATGTGTTCAGCTGAGAGGCACTGAAGGGGGGCTAGAAGTCAGGGCATGTCTCCCTACCCCAGCTGGTGGTTGGCTCCATTCTCTATCAGAGTCTACAGGTCTGGCCGGGCAGCCGTCTCTACAGTGAATAGTGTTATCTCCTTGCCTCTCCAGATGTTGCAGTTCCCTGGCATTTTACCATTTCTTGGCTTCCTTTTGTGCCCATCCCTTTATAAACAATCCCTTACTCAGCTTTCTTCAACTTACCCTTTCATTTTTTTTTAGTATATGTGCTGCCGAAGCGAGCACTTCAACTTCCCCTTTCATGAGGCCATCTGTTTCCTGCTAGGAGGGACGTGATATCAAGCATCATCAATGGTAGGCATGCATTCCTTGCTCTGTACAGGTGCTAGCTGAGACCCAGGAGGGAGCTCATGAATCCAAGTTCCCCCCCCCGCCGCCGGCGCCATGAGTGCCGGAGCTGGGAATGATCTCCTTGGTTCAATGGGTTTTTCACAGTGGATGCTACTCCTCAGGGGAGAAACTGGTCAGTTCTGCTAACAGTGTTCAGGTGTTCAATATTGCAAGTCCTCTTTCTAATCCTCTCTCTCTTACCCTCTCTTCCCTGTCCTAATTTTCTTTTTTTTAACTGTGCCCCAGACCAAACTGGATCTCAGCTCCGTTATTTTTTCCCTCCCCTAACCTAATACTGACATACGGCATGCATCAGCCCTCCCAGCGCCCATACCTTTGTTCAGACATACCTGCATTTCACTTCTCTCCTTTGATCATGAATCCTTCCCAGAAAAGGCCCAAAGGCCTGACCCAAACATCTCTTCCCCTATGAGCCTGCTGTGTAAACTTTTCCCTCTGTCCAGAAATAATCATTGCCTCCCCTATTCTCCCATAGCTCTACCTTAGCACTGGCCCAAGTGGTAACGACTTGTGTGTGTGTTTTTCCTTGACGACACCGCAGTCCCTTCTCTGAACGATCATGCTGAACCCCTTGGAATGACCAGCACCCAGCCCCGAGCCTGACCCAAACCCTTCGCAGTGCTATGTTGAATTAAATTGCATTCATTAAGCCATTAAGAGCATTAAAGCATGAAAGATGTTCTAAGAGATCACAGATGAATTCCTACCCTACTAATTTGTAGTGATTACTTATTTTAAAATGGTATGTTGAGTGTGTGGTCTGAGTTGAGGGTGGAATCAGGGGTGCTTCCTCCAATTTCTTATTCTTCCCCTGCTGGAAAGGGGTGAGGAAATGGTCATCTAGTTTCATTATGGGTCATGGGTCCTCCAGCTGACGTCCTCAGATGAGCAGCATTGGACCCATGCACTGCGGAGTGAGTGTGCAGGCACCGTGTGCATGAGAGGGAACAGAAGGGGGGCGGGGCTCAGAGTGCTCTTTGAATGCCCGAAGGCGCCCAGCTCCAAAGAGCACTTGGACTTTGGACATAAAGGAGGGCTTCTTGATCGCCCGTGTCTGAGGTCAAGTTAAAGCTCCTGTGAATTATAAATTGTCCCTTCTCTTGGGTTTTTCCTCTGTGCATGGATCTCCCATGGGGGAAGGGATGTGCATGGATCTTCCTTGAGGAAAGGTAGCTTTGGCCTCAGGAGGCAGCTTATCTGGGATCTAGGCATTTGAATGCAGAGTTATGACCCTGTCCTTTTTCTTTCAGACATAGTTCTTGTGAGCATCTGTCCGGGGCCTGAGCTTGGGAGGCAAGTCTGTTGCAGAGAGCATCCAGCAACTATACCAACAAGGGCCTCCATGTTTACCACTGATGATGGGCTCACGCACAGGTAAGTCAATTCCCAGCTCTGAGCACTTCAGGGACCTTGAACTGTGAGCTAGGGTGGTTGCATGCTGTCAGGACAGGGTTCTCCAAAGGGGCCAAGATCTTACATGGTGATCTTACCTCTTGGGAAAGCTCTCCAGGGCAGGCTCCCCCCAGGGGAGCAAAGAATTAAGGTGGAGCACTGGGTTTGGAATTGATGGGTGGCCTGGGGCTTATTGCTCACTATTCTCTTCTCTTTATTCTGTCTCACCCAGAGCTGAGGGAAGAGGCCTTGACAATGGATAGAATTTAGGGGATCCTGACCGTGGCTTCAACCCTAGCTAGTGGCAGTGTACCCAGAGGAGCTCCCTAGCTCTTGTTCTCTCTCAGGTCCTCTGGATACCCTCCCCACTGCACCTTACCCTGGGATACTGCCCCACACCTGGGCCGTCACAGCCCCCTCCCCGCCATGCACACTGAGGAAAGGGCCCCAAACTGGACATCGGGAGCCCTGGGTGTGAGTCTCACTTCTGCCAACAACAACTACTGTGTATTCTTGGGCAAGTCCCTTAACCTCTCTGTGTCTTGATTCCCTCAGCTGTAAGAGGGAGATAATAATCCTGTAAGGCCCTCAGTGTTACTTTGAGGATCAAGATAATGAGTGTGAAAATCTTTCATTTACTCCAAATGTGATTAGCATTTATTATTATTTATCCTGGAAGCTCTTCCTTCCTCGGGGCCCTGCTAAGTGAACCAAAGTGTGAATGCTTAATAATGAACTTTTAGTTTCTCCTTCCAGACAATTATTTGCACTTATAACCAAGATGTTCCATGCCTGAATTCAGAGGAAAGAGTAGGGAATAAATTCGAGGTTCACAGGCATGCTGGCGAAGAGCATCCTCCCAGCAGGAGGTCCTGCTTCCTTCACTGGATACTCTGCTGGCATCATCATCTCTCCTCATGAAAGGATGGACATTGGTATCTACGTCAGGGAAGTCTTTGTGCAGAAGGCTGAGGGGAGAAGAATGTCCAAGGACAAACATTTGCTGGTGAACCCAACTTCACAAACGTCCTTCATTGGTCACACTTGCTTGGTACCCAGCTGATGCGTCCATGAGACTGTTCTCAGCCGAACACACCACAGCATTGGGAAAGGGAAAGAATTCTTTCCCTGAATTCCTGTGTTACGCTGGTGAAGGGAGAGAAGACTGCCAAAAATTTCGTAATGTTTGAAGGCCCCTGTCCTGGTGCAGGTATTTGTCTGCATTCGCATAGGTCGGTGGCTGCTTTCTCTCTTGCTCAACACTTCCTCCTGCATTCCGTCCGCATTCTTGTTTCCCATCCAAAGGCCTCCACTCCTTTTCCAGCAATTTCTGTTCTCTAGGCCCCCATCTCCTCCTCCTCCCATGAATACGGACCCAGGTTCATCTGAGACTTTCCCCGTTGACTTTGGCACAGCCCCCCATTGCCTCTCCCAGAGTCTGGTTCATAAATTCATTCTTCCATCAGTCTAACTCAATTCTAGACGTCACCCTCCTGTTTCCCAACTCTCCTCAGGTTCCTCACTATCTACCAAATTAACTGCCATCCTCTAAGACTGGCCTTGGAGGCTGTCCTCCCCCTAGTCCCCAGGGAAGCTGCTGGTACCGACCTGGGCTGGCCACACCGTTTCCCCGGGTTGGCACAGCCTGTTCAGGGTATAGAGCCCCAGAAAGAGGCGTTTGACCCCAGATACTGGCCCATTGTTCCTGCTGGCCTCGGTGCTCTCTCAGGCACCTGCTAGGCCCAGCCAGCCTTTTGGACCTCATCTACTTTTCCCTTACTCCTGCCTGCCCTGCTCCCTGGCCCAGTGCCCTACTCACGCCTCTCTTAAAAACCTCTCCATAGCCTGTCTCTGTACATTTGTTATACCATTCCTTCCACCCGAAGTTCTTTAATTTACCCCTCACAGTGCCCCCTGCCCCAGCCCCCCAGCCCATCTGAGTGGCACTTCCTCAACCAAGGGAGCATGGATGGAGCACGCTCATATGGTAGGGGATCTGGGCCGGCTGTTTACCACGGGACCCAAGCTGCTGGCCGTGTCTTTAGATTTTTCCTCTTGGGCTGCTCAGACTCCCCAGAGAGAAATCTTCCAGGCTCTTGCCTGGAGGGTGGTCAGGCTGCGTGTGTGTTTAAGCCCCAAGCGGCAAGAAGGGCCGGGAGTCCTTAAGTTTAAAAATCAATGACATCAGTCCTTGATCCTTCTGTTTTCCATGCTGTACCCCGCACTTAGAGCCCCCCATCCCGAGACCCACTCTTACCCTCTCAGGGGAGGAAAACCGCAGACTTCTGCTGGGGCAAGACAGGGGCAGGCA
Source organism: Phoca vitulina (assembly GCF_004348235.1). NCBI lineage: Eukaryota > Metazoa > Chordata > Mammalia > Carnivora > Phocidae > Phoca > Phoca vitulina. Next base: position 13,469,028 of record NW_022589715.1, on the reverse strand, counting down.
CCCAGCCGGAAGGAGTCGGAGCCTGCCTCAAGGGACATAGAGACTGCTTCCCAAGGGCAAACACTGCTTGCAGTGTGTTCAAAGTAATTTACATATATAAGCATATATTTACATATTCACATATTTAAGTTTACCCTCAAACCACACTTCTCCCAGCTCTCTGCACTTAACCCCACCCGTCTGAGTCTGACTGTCTGACGCCCTGACCTCTGGTCCTAAGCTCCTGGGGCTCCCACTTTCTCCTTTTGAGGAGCCTGTGGTATGAAATGTTCATCCTAGTTTTCTCCAAGTCAGGCTTGGAATCGGGCTCAAAAGTCTGCCTGGTCCGTTATTCCTCATCTGTTTGCTTTCCTACTTCCAAAATGTTAGTGCCGCTGTCTCCTCATAAAATCCCTTCCTGAGAAACATCACTGCACGTACATTCGTGGGCTAACCGATGTTGATGCATCTGGAGAGAGCTGTCCACCCACCTGACCTGCCACAGCCAACTCGGCACCCTGACTTCGAGACCCTCCCAGACTTTTCCCTATGGGCCTCTTCATTTGGCTGGTCCTGATCTATAACCCTTATAATAAAACCAAAGTTGTAAGTCTAGCACCTTTCTGAGTTCTGTGCATTATGCCAGTAAACATGCTCACGGGGGGAGTGGGAACCCCCAAATCTGTAGCCGGTTGGTCAAAGCGTGGGTGGCCTGGGGACCCCTGAACTTGTGTCTGGCATGTGAAGCCAGGGCAGTGTCGCTGGAGACCGTCCTTCACCCGTGTAGCGTGTACTAACTCAGGGCAGTTAGCTTCAGAACTGCATTGCAGTCCTGCCCACACAGCTGGGTGCTGGGGATGAAGAGGTCACAGAGGGCCAAGTGAAGCTTTCCGGACTTCACCTGCCCTTGCAATCAGGGCCTTCTCCCTCCACGGCCAACCTCAGACGTAATGGACTATTCGAGTTTCCCCAGGCCTGATAGGTACAAATGAGGTTGTGTTCATGACCTTACTTCTCAGCTTCTTCCCTACATCCAGCCCTGCAAAGGGCCCGTGCCCATGGGAATTTCTGGGGGTGCCTGGGTGGCTCAGGTTTGCTCATGAACAAGTCTGGCCCGCTCTTTCTGAGGTCTGCTGGACACTGCTGCTTCCCCGGGGTGACACCATTTTGGATATATTCTGCTTGCCTGTCCAGATGAGTTGTATCATCCAGGCTATTTTGTCCTGGCTTCGGGTCAGGTTCAGCGCATGGTAGGCGCTGGAGGCAGGGGTTGGAGGAGCATGAGGGCAGGGTATTTATTCCCTGCTCCCTCCCTGCAGGGAGTTGGCTGATTCTCCTAAGAAAGTCTACAGCTGGCGCACTTGGGGTGCCTGGGTGGCTCAGTGGGTTAAGCCGCTGCTTTTGCTGCCTTTGGCTCAGGTCATGATCTCAGGGTCCTGCGATCAAGCCCCATGTGGGGCTCCCTGCTCAGGGGTGAGTCTGCTTCTCCCTCTGCCCCTCCCCTTGCTTGTGTGCACACGCTCTCTCTCTCTCAAATAAATTCTTAAAAAAAAAAAGAAAGGCTACAGCTCTTATCGGGTGGCCCACATGCTAACCACTCCCTCACTAGTCCCCTGGCGGGCTGGAGGTAAAAGCTTCACCACCCCTGTGGGTTTCCCTCTACACTGCCCACAGCGTTGTAAATGGTCCTTCTCAAGCTCTCCTCAGATGGCCATGTTGAGAGGCCATTTGCTTCCTGTTGGGACCCTGACCACACAGACATCACTGCTGTTTCCGCTGGATACACATCCTCAGAACCACCCCCCTCCCCGGGACATCACCAATGATCCTACGGCATCCTATTAAAAAGCAGGGCTGCCCTCATGCCAACGGTGCGCAGCTGCCTCTGGCAGTGCGGGAGGGCCCACCTCTCCCTGTTCTGTGTCTCTCTGCAACAGGGCCTCAGAGAGCTACTACTCGTGGCCCCAGTGGTTTCTAGCATTTTGAGGGAAACAGCTCCTTCTGTTTGACATGCATGAGGCTGAGAGAGGAGTCCCAAGAGTGGGAGGTGCTGAGCTGGAAGGAGCTAGGGCACCATGCTCTCACAGCCAAGTGCTGTATTCGGACTGGGGGCTGGAGCCGGGGGCTGGCCGAGCCACTAAATGGCTGTGTGACCTTGGACAAGTCACTCTCACTTTCAGGTAGGTTTCCTCTCCCATATCACAGGGGTTGGACTCGGTGATTCTCAAACTGCTCTGGGTCCCCAGCTTCCCTCTGGCCAGAATAGCTCTTGTTTGATCTATTTTTAGAATCTGGGCTTTTGTGAAGATTTCCTTTAAAGTATGATTCCATTGCTTTAAAACTGTTGGAAAACATCTGGACTAGAAGGTTCTAAGGTCCCTTCCAGTCTCAACATTTTTGAACATAAAATCACCCTTGTCTTCCTCAGCATTATGCCAGGGAGGGTCTGGTTCCAAGATTTAATGGGAAACTAATGATTAAAGGCCCATCTCCTGCCAGGCTCTCTGCCATGGCAAATCTTCCATGACTGGGTAAATGGTTTCGCTCCCTCCCCATCCATCCTCAGCACCTTCTCACTTACTTCTCATTTACTTCTGCCACTATTCCCAGGTCAGGAAAAAGAAAGGGAAATTTTAAATCAGTTGCATAAAATGCAAACCAGCCCAGTGAACAAAAATGTGAAAAAAGATGGGAGCTTTAACTGGTTGACCTCGGGAGCCTTGCAAAGCCTTGGTCCATGGCGATGGAAGCTGGCAGCCCCTCAGTAGTCTGTCCCAGACATTTGGTGCTAGAGAGGATTATAGAGCAGTGATTGATAGTTTGGGCTCTGGGGTCAAAAGGATATGGGTCAAATTCTGGTGCCACCATTAACTCATTGATTGATCTTGACCGAGTTACTTAACCATGCTGAACCTTTTCTCATAATCTGTAAAATCAGAGTAATAATAATAATATCTACCTTATAGAGTTGTCATGAAGATTAAGTGTGAGATAATACATGTGTGATGTTTAGCACAGTGCCTGGTACATAGAAAGTATCCAAGAAATCAGCTATTTATGGTTATTGTCATTACACTATTTCTCTTGGCTTCCAGGAAGCGCAGAGGTCAGATCTCAAGTGTTTAGCTGAGAACCCTCCTAAGCATCATTCTCTCCCCCTCTGCTCCATGTCATAGCTTCTTTTTTTTTTTTTTAAGATTTTATTTATTTATTTGAGAGAGAGAGAATGAGAGACAGAGAGCATGAGAGGGAGGAGGGTCAGAGGGAGAAGCAGACTCCCTGCCGAGCAGGGAGCCCGATGCGGGACTCAATCCCGGGACTCCAGGATCATGACCTGAGCCGAAGGCAGTTGCTTAACCAACTGAGCCACCCAGGCGCCCCCATGTCATAGCTTCTTAACGTGGTTATCACTTATCGAATTCTTAGTATATGGCAGAACTTAGAGACACTACCCAACACCTAGCACAGTGCTGGGAATACTATTGATAACTCGATATATGATGGTAGAATAATCGAATGATCTTATTCAATACTCCCAGCAACCCTGAGAAGTAGGTATCATTGTCTCAATTAGAGGAGACATGTTTTTGTCATAATTGTGCAGCATGTGCGGCTGCTTCCTGATTGTGGGGCATCTGCTCTTGCAAGAGGGTCCCCCTCTGGATGCTGGGACGGTGGAAAGCTCCCCTTGATCTCTGGCAGCAGAAGCATGGACATATGAACTAAAGACAGCCAATCAGATCCTCCCCTGAGACTTTTAAATCCAGACTGAATAATGTAATCAGAATCCCTTCTGGTGGGGCTGACCGCTAGGGTACCCAGTGGCCTGTGGCTTTGGTGGCCCCAGGGCCAGCAGTGACAATGGCGCCGGCAGAGGGCCCAGGGCCCAGCTACCTGCAATTCATTTTGAAAGGGGGGAGAAGTATTGTAAATGACATTATATGATGTTAGTTTCGCAAGAAAGTTTCTACATCTTGCCAGCCTTTCCAGTGTTCCCTTTCCTTCTGTAGATTGTGTTTCCTTATCATTCAATCCACTTCCCTCACTCCCAAGGGACTCCTCTCTCAGGACGCTTGCCCTCCATCTCTTCGGCAGGTCTCCAGCTTTTCTACTCCTCCCCCCCCACCCCATCCTCCTTCTGCCCACTTTATGCTCAAACTACGCCAACTCAGGGCAGTTGGTGCTCTTCTCCTTTAGCAGATGAAAACCCCAGGAGGAGTCTTTCTGTCACACACAGATGTGCTGGGGTTGAGAGCTGCCTCATACATTTTTCTTAAGGAAAAAAGGCCTTTGGGCAAACCGACATCGGTTGGCTTTTGTTGATTTCTTTTTCATTCCCTTCTTGAACTCCTCCTTTGCACCAGGCATGTGATAGACTCCATGGGGGATCCTGAGGAAAAAACACATGTACGTAAATAAGAAAAAGAATATTGGGCTTGGAATTAGGAGACCTGGGACGGAACCCTGGTGTGGTCGCTCACTATCTGCCAGAACTTGGATAGGTTCCCTTACCTCTCTGAGCTTCGGTCTCCTTCTCTATGAAATGTGCCCATCCACACACATATTCTATGGGTTGCTGGGAAGCTTAAAGAAGAGGGCATTTAAGCACTCACCAAAATCGCCGGTTCGTGGGAGACATCCCATAGAAATGTGTTTCTGTCCATTAAAAGCACCCCCCTGATGACAGAGCCCTAAAGGAAGATGCTCCATGTCTCCAATCACCCTAAGTTGGGGGGAGGGGGCAGGAGCTTTTGGGAGTCAGGGCACCTGGCAACGTGAGAAAAACCACTTGCAATTGTGTTAAATGTTGGTTTGCATGAGCCAAATATCTTTTTATGTTCTTGGCAAGAAAGCTTATAAAACAGAGCAGGGAGGAACCCTGAACAGCCAGCCTCATCAGCAGATGAGGGAGGGTGAGTGGAGGGAGGAGGGCGCCAGGAGAGAAGGGGCTAGAAAGAAGAGCTGAAAACAGGCATGACCCATAACTGAAGGTTGTCTAAATAGTCCTCGAGTCCAGTTTCCCCGTGGCCTTAAGGTGTGTGTGTGGGGGGGTGCAAACACACTGGAAAGATGGTGTGGACCCCAGGGGTGCTGGTGTCAGGACCTAAGTCCCAGTCTTGTGTCGAACACTGATGAGGTGAATGAACTGGGAGGGCCACCTAAGCTCTCTGAGCCTTCGCTTCCTGTATGGTGATGAAGGGGACAGCACTAGTACTTGCCTCACTGTGGTAAAAACAGTTAACAGGCGGTTCCTTTTTTTTAATAGTTTATTGAGGTATAGTTCACATACTATAAAATTCACATCTACCTGGCTCCATATTTTCCTTGAACCAGCACTATGAGGGTGTGTTCTTTTCATGTCAAATAGCAGGAGCTGAGGAAGCTGAGCAGAGACACATGATGCCCCTTGGGGCCTCTTGGGTCATTCCTGCCCACACTCCACTGACCACAAAGCCAGTCACATGATTATGTTGACATCAGTGGCAAGAGATAGGATGCTCGTGCTAATGGGAAGGGCTGCAAAGTCACATGGCAAAGGGTGTGACTGTAAAATTCTACTGCCGGAAGGATCTGAAGCCTGGTGAACAATGGCACGTCCTATGACTGAGGACAAGAAATGCCTAGACATGCAGGATGGGTGGGTTTTGGTCCCCCAGGACTTCCCAGGAGCCCATGCTTTTCTTTCTTTCTTTCTTTCTTTTTCTTTTTTTTTAAAAGATTTTATTTATTTGACAGAGAGAGACACAGCAAGAGAGGGAACACAAGCAGGGGGAGTGGGAGAGGGAGAAGCAGGCTTCCCGCTGAGCAGGGAGCCCGATGCGGGGCTCGATCCCAGGACCCTGGGATCACAACCTGAGCCGAAGGCAGACGCTTAATGACTGAGCCACCCAGGCGCCCTGATGCTGCTTTTCTTACGACGACCAACTTCTGCTCTAGCTTCCTGCTCCTGAGGGCCCCACTTTCAGGTGGGGGACTGTGCTAGCCCAGCCTCTCACATAAGCTTTCTAGACCACAGTGCCTAGTTCCTGGCTCACCAGCTACGCTGTAGCCACTTCCTCTGAGCTTCTGCCGAGAGAAGCAGGCCTTCCAAGAGGCTCAGGTCTCCTTCATGTGCAACAGGCTGCGGTCAGATCTCTTTGCTGCCGTTCCCAGGGATCCAGCTGACTTCAGACCCCTTTCTCCTGTTCAGTCTCCCAAAGACAACTTTCTCATGCTGTTTTCCTGCACAATAGGGCCTGATGATACATCTGGCAGAGAGCAAAGACCCATATAGCCAGGCCCTCAATTCACAGAAAAGTCTGTTTATCTTTCCTGGGGTAAGACAGAGGCTCCAACAGTGAAAATTCAGAACTCAGATTAGCTTTTCAAAGGGTGACCTTTCCATAGTTGACATTCTCAATAAATGTCCCTGCAGAATTGCAATTGATTGAGCTTAAAGCAAAATCCTGAAAGGTTTGGTCAACATTTTGGTGTAAAGAACCTTCTGGGCACTCCAATATTGCCAGTCTGCTTAGTCTGCTTCCATTAGTAATGTGAATAAGCATTTTCTTGGGTACAGCCCAGAGTTAGCACCAATTATGAAAACTATGCAGAAGCTGGTTGAATGAGGAGCTGGTTAAAACGGCTTTCTTCACTAAGAGCTGTTGTCTCTCTGTCACCACCTTTTCTCCCCATGGAGATTGTTTCATTGTAGTCTTTGCAGGCTGATTTCTAAACATCCCTCCTTTCAAGAAGGTGACAGAAAACAAGCCACAAGTGCCTTATGAAGTTAAACATTCACTTATCTTATAACGCAGGAATTCTACTCCTGGGCATTCTTACTCCAGCAAATGAAACTTCTACCCACCCCCCACAAAGATTTGTACATCAGTGTTCATAGCAGCTTTATTCTTTAAAAACAAACAAAGATTTATTTATTTATTTATTTATTTATTTGAGGTGGGGAGGGGCAGAGGGAGTGGGAGAGAGAATCTCAAGCAGACTGCCCGACGCCAGGCTCAATCCCATGACCCTGAGATCATGACCTGAGCTGAAACCAAGTGTCGGAGGCTTAATCGACTGAGCCTCCCAGGCGCGCCAGCAGCTTTATTCTTAATAGACAAAAACTGGGAGAGCCCAAATGTCTATCAACAGCTGAGTGGATAAACAGACTGTGGAATATACATACAATGGAAAACTCTTCTGCAATAAAAAGGAAGGATAGCCAAAATATGTGACAAAACAGATGAATCTCACAGATATTATGCCGTGTGAAGGAAACCAGACACGGAAGACTATCTACTGCGTAATTCCAGTATTATAATACTGTTTTAGTCAGTCCGGGCTGCTCTAGCAGAATACTACAGACTGGGTGACTTACAACAACAGAAATTTATTTCTCACAGTACTGGAGGCTGGGAAGCCCAAGATCTAAGGCGCCAGCAGATTCCATGTCTGGTGAGAGCCTGTATCTTGATTCAGAGACGGCCATCTTGCACCTTCATAGCCCAGGCCCTCGGAAAGGCACATACACACAGGACACAGGGGTGTGCATCTCTCTGGGATTCATTTTATAAGAGCACTAATCCCACTCATGAGGGCTTCACTTCCTGAAGTCCCCACCTCCTAATACTCTGACATCAGGGGTTAAAGTTTTAACATATGAATTTTGAAGGACACAAACATTGAGTCCTCCCAGACACTCTGGAAAAGAGAAAACCAACCAATGATGATAGAAGTCAGAACAGGTGGAATGGATTGGAACAGGGCAATAAGGAACTTTCTAGGTGATAGAAATGTTTTATATCTTCATTGATGTGGTAGTTCTATTGTGTATATATCTAGTTGTTAAAACTCATCAAACTCCATTGTTAGATTTAAGCATTTCATTGTACATAAATTATACCTCAATAAAAAATACTTTTTAAAAAACCAGGCTATTTCCTCAAGTCTTCTAAGAGAAAACTTAGGAGATCCATGTTCTAGACATTAATGGGGACATTGGTGACCTTAGAGCTGAAAAGGTGGTTGGCAACATGGGGTCAACAGCCAACTGGCCACATTTTCACTTTGTATCATCACTTAATCATTTATGAAAAACAATTTCTGAAAATGGAGTATGAGGCCCGTCCAATCAGGTTCTTAAAATAATTTTGCAAGTGGATCTCAGGTTCTGCTCAGTAAACTCCAAACATCATGAGGGGTGGCTTTTATGTCAAGGTCCCATGATGCTCCCTTGCTGAGGAGCAGGGCTTGTCCAAGCCCTCCGACCTTGGGTCTGAAGAGCCTGTGACGTATGGGTCAGATAGAGCACCTCTCCGGCCCAAGGGGAAACATGATTTTCTGAAGATACCTCAGAGTTGGAGAATTCTGGTCGCAGGGGTGGTAGGAGCTCTGGGCTAGGGGTCAGCATGCCTGCAGTGAGACTTTGCCCTTCCAATAACCTGTCCTGGCCAGTAAGTACATCCACGTAGGAACCTGCTGACATTCAACCAGAGAGAACAGTGCTGTGACCTTGGACAAGGCTTTTGTAGCTTCTCCTCTAATCTCTCCAGGGCCTCGGGACTCCTAGAACAGGACGTTCGTTAGGACTCTGCCTTGACCAAAATCCTTTCTAATCCCCACGCTACTGTCCCTGCCAGGAAAGGCAAACATCTCCCTTGTGCTGAAGGTCTGGCTTTGTTTGATGTGGCCTGGGACTGAACCAGGCCATGCCTTTCCCCCACTTTTTCAACTAGACAGAGCTATACTGGAAAACACACACATACAATGCAAGGGAAGCTGAGAGCCCCTTCTCCCTCTTTCTCAAATTGTCTTTGGAATGCGCTTCCCTTCCCACTCTTCAGAGGCAGGGAGCCCTCTCCAGCGGGGGGCATCACTGGGTGCTGTCAGTTGCCGGGTGGTCCCAGCCGGTCTCTTGTTCACTCAGCCCCCTGGGATGGTCACGTACAATGCACTGCAAGGGATTGGCTGAAGGAGGGTCGCCTTCATTCTTTTCTCCTGGCCACTGTCTTCTGAGTCTCGTGCAGAATGCTGGGCGCAGCCCTTTTCTACCGCAGGCACTCAGAAAGGCACATCCACACACCCACGTGGTACTGAGCAGCCGTTCATAAATTCGTTCTCCACCAAGGATGTACGGAGGCCCTATGTGCCAGATGCTGTGCTGACCCTCAGGATAGGGCAGTGAGCAAGATTACCACCTAGAACACAGAGCTCCCTGCTAACACAGTGCTCACGGGCAGACAGAGAAGTCAGAAGGCAATTCCGATAGAGTGGCCCATCTCACCACAGAGGAAGTGCGGCAAGAGTGTAGAGTGGGGACACTGATTCAGATTCAGAGGATTCAGGAAGTACTTGCCCAAGGGGCCTGTGTTCTAAGCTGAGACTCTAACAATAAGATGTTCAAGTAAAGAAGGATGGGAAAGAAGTTATCTTAGAAAAAGGAACAGCGTGTGCCAAGACCCAGAGGCAAGGGAGAAACTGGTTCATTCAGAGTGAAAAGGAATGTCTCCTATTGGATACTTAGAGCAGGAGGGAGAAGGGGAGGGAAGCCCCTCAGCTGACAGGTTTCCAAAGGCAGCAGAGTGAGTAAGGCAAGAGCACGGGCTCTGGGGTAAGGCTGCCTGGAATGAATCTTGGCTCTACCACTCCTAGTTGTGTGACCTTGGAAAAGTCATATGGCCTTCTCTACCGCAGTAGAATCATTGTAGCACTTACCTCTGAAGGAGGAGGGAGACAGATATTGCAGGTAGCCGAGAACTACTTGCCGTGTGATGTGTTCATTCACATCAACCCTGATTGAGCTCCTAAATCCCTCTAGCAAGTCAGGAGCGGTTCCAGAATAGGCAGCAGGCTATAATTACAGTGGGTCAACCAGCTGTTACCCTTAAAAGAAAGGCTCAATATCAAATAAAAATGAAATCTGGCATCTTAATCACCAGGATAACCACAGTTCTCTCTCAAATAGCATTTTAAAAATTGCAATGTAGGGGGCGCCTGGCTGGCTGTGTCGGTGAAGCGTGCGACCCGTGAACTCGGGATTGTAAGTTCAAGCCCCATGTTGGATGTAGGGCTTACTTAAAAAAATAAAAATAAATCTTTAAAAACTGAAAAATAAATGAAAATTGCAATGTCATGTCCACACATTTGCTTTGTTGAAGTCTTAAAACTTACCCGGTGTATGGGGCAGAATGTCCTCCTTTTTACAGAAAATGAAACCGAGGCTTCTCGCCTGGAAAGTCTGGGGCCTGGAAGAGACCAGCTCTTCTGACTCCTCCATCCTACATGGCCTGGTAAGCCTGACTCCATCCCCCTGCAGCCATACCCCTGTGCCAAGCCCAATAGGACAGCAGTCCCTGCTTCCCGGACACGCACTCACCACCATGCACACACACGCACACTGGCCCTCAGGGCTCATCAGCCACCCGGGAGGTTGCCAAGTTGCCGAGACATGGCTGTGTGGGGCTGGATGTGGGACAACTACAACCAACGTCTTCTCTTTAAGGGTGTCCCGGACACAGCAGCTTTCCAGCACTCCCCCCACCTATGTCTGGGACATGTCACTCTCTGATCTCAGCAGTCTTCTCAAAGAACAATAGTGTTGGCACAGTTCCTACCCTGCTGGACTGATACATGGGTGTGGGATTCTTTCCTATGTTAGTTTTATCTCCCGCCTTAAGCCCCTTGGGGTGGTGAATTCTGTCTTCTGTTTTTCTGGTATATACAAGGCTCCCCGCCTAGTGCCAGGCTCGTAGTTGTTACTCAATAACTACTTGCTAATCACACATTAGTAATAGGTAAATACACACTTATGGGTATGTGTCCCTATATTGTGGTGTCAAGGGAATGTGGTTAGTCATCAGAAGGTTGCTTGGGAACAGTGAAAAATAGGCAAAAAGAGTTGGCCTTGAGCCATTATTTCATAGTCTTGGTCAAGGATGGGTTAGTAAAAGGAGAATTTATCTAAGGATATAAGGCAACCTCTGGGAACACAGCTGTGAAAGCCAGGGCTCCTGGGACCTGATGGAGGAAGGCAGGGCTTCCTCCACTCCCTTCTTCCAATTCTTCCCTCCTATCTTTCTTCATCTTTGTTTCTCTTAGCTTTTCCTGCTGGCTTTTGATATCTCCTGCTTCGAAATAACCCATTGCTTCGGGTTACCATGTTACCAAAACCAGCTTCAGCTCTCCAGGGTCTTACAAGTCCAGTGGCCCACAAAACTGCAGTGGTTTCTGTGTCTCTTACTGTAAATGCCTGAGAGAGTCGAATTGGCTCAGCTTGGATCTGTTCTTCCCTCTGCTCCAATCAGTTGTGTCACAAGGGGTGGGTTCCCCCCAGAAACATGGCCACTCTGGCTGCCCCTTCTTCTGGAGGGGTGCTGAGCACTTCCCAAGTGAAGGGTCTCAGCTGTACATTCCAAAGCTGCTGAACACACTCCATTCCCAACTACACGGGCTCTTTTCTTTCATGCAGATGTTGACCAAGGGCCATTTATTTCAACATGCATTTTTTTGGCTATCCTGTACCTTTTCAGACTACGTTAGGCCCTGGAAAGGGAAAGGAAATTTTGAAATATACAGATTCTGACCTCCATGATCTGTTTCTAGTGGTAGGGGCTTACCCACTGGGCCCAAGGTCTAGGTAGAAGTTAGAATATGGAGTAGGTACAATAATTTTAGGGGCAGAAATGTAGGAACACAAGCTTGAAAGATGGGCCAACAAGAGAGGATCAAAATCAGCCACTATCTTCAATGATCAGATTGACAAATGTTAAAAAGAATGACAACACCCAATGTTGGGGCAGGAGATGAAGAATCAGGCACCATCATCTACCGCTAATGGTAGCAAAGAAATAGACCAATACTGCTGTAGGGTTTCTGGCAATCTCTGCCACAATAGTAAATGTGTATCTCTTATAACCACCAATTCTAGGTTCAGGAATTTATCTTATGTAAATAATTAAGAAAGAGTTCAAGACTGTTTGCATGTGAATGTGGTGGTGTTCACAAGAGAAAAGGGAGGGAGAAAACCAAGCTTAAATGGTACACAAGCTTGCTTACGTAAATTATAACATAATAGAATATCATAAAACAATTCAGAGAATGATATAGCTGTGTTTTGGCATGGAAAGGCGGGGGGGGGGAACACATGGTAAAAATAGCCATTCACATAGGAACTGATTATATAAAATTGTTCACATTCATATCTGTGGACACGAGGCACAGTCTGGAAGGAATTACTAATATGCTAAGGGAAAGCGGAGAGTTCAAGTGATTGCTACTTTTGTCTATATTTTCTGCATTGCTTGAATCTACATTATTATCTGTTTTCATAATCAGAAGTTTGATAAAGCTAGGTCTTTTGTCTTTTTTTAAAATAAACTTAATTTTAGAATAGTTTTACAGAAACTTGAAAAGGTAGTACAGTGTTCCCGTACATCCCACCCCCAGTTTCCCCCTAGTATTAACATTTGACATTAGCACGGTACACTTGTCACGATTCATGAACCAATACTGATGCATTATATTAACCCAAATCCATGCTTTATTCAGATTCCTTCAGTTTTTACTGAATGCTCCACCTCCTTGAGGATAAACTGTCTACATTAACTGTAGGGCTCTTCTGCATGGGGGATTTGTCTCTTGTCCTCCATTTATTTATTTATTTATTTATTCAATTGTTTAGTTTTATCATTGATAGTCATTGATAGTCATTGCCTCCTTTGAGTTATAATCCCATGTTACTTTAATTCTTCTGTTGCTCAAAATAATTTGTTCTGCTTTGGGCCATTGGGAACTCTTTGAGTTGGCTCCAGAGCCTCTGAGACATATTCCCATCAAGGGGGGTCTGCATTATGCATGTGTGGCTTTCTTTTTAAAGTATTTCTTTACTTTCTGGCACACTCTGGGTACTCCAGCTTCATCTTGCGTCTTCCCCGCTCCAATCCTAGAATCAATCTCTCCTCCCAGGAGCCCTGCTTCCTTTCATTGGAAGATGGTATTAGAAGCCAAGATCTATGCACTAGGTGCATAGGTAAAGGGTGCACATAGTAAAGTGAAGTAGAGTCAGCAGCCATGGTGGCAGACAAGGAAGCCCTGTGGCAGAAGGAGGGTCCCCATGAGAAGGGTGGGCAGGGTTAGGGACTGTCCCTGGGAGAAGGGCCCACTGGGGCTCAGTCAACACAGGAGACTTGCAGAGTAAGAACAGTCAGCCTGGCCCTGCCCTGACCCCATCTCAGGGTTCCTTCTGAGTGGTCAGTGGGTTAGGGGAGGAGGGAGGATCCCTCTCCTTCCCTCTAGACTCCAGGGCCACTGTGGGTGATCCTGTTCAGGGCCCGACGGCCCCCAGGTCCTGCCCATTCTGATGTCCTAGGTCAGATCTTGTTTGGCAACACCTTTGGGGTAATGTCCAGGCCCGTGTAGGTGGTGGCTACTGGGCACTCTCTGGCTGCCAGGCAGCACTTTCAGACCGGTCCAGACTTGAGGACATTCTGGCCCAGGAACCTTGAAGAGGCTTCCAGCACAAAGCCTGGGAGGCAGCGCTCCTTCTCGCAGCATCCCCTGCAGTGGGGCGGGGGCACAGGACCAGCTGGCTCGCTGACACACACATCCCGGCCAGGTGGGGAGCTGGTCTGGGGGGCGGTGCAAAGGAGAGGTGCAAGCTGACCCCTGCTGAGCCCTGCCTGCCTGCGGGTTGCTCACAGAGCTGGCTTGGGGACCCAGTGTTGGCTGCACTCAGAAATAGGATTTACTTATATGGGCCATGATTGTACTTTTAAAAAATTATTCTTAGTTTATCTGAAATTAAACCTCTACTAGGCGTACTGTATTTTATCTGACAGCCTGAAGGAGGAACCTGGCCTAAGGACTGTCTCAAGCCACAGCAAGGTCAGGGAAGACTGTGCCCCCCAGAGTATCCTTTCCTAAATCACCTATCATGTCATCTCTTATCTAGATTTTTTTTTTTGCCTGAAATCTTGAAAATATACAACATAAGCTTCTCCAGCTGATAAAAGACAATCGGAAGTACCAGCATTTGATTTGTCCCAAGGTAGGATTAGGGACACTAACTGTGTCATGTACTCTCGGTCCCAAGCACAGGACTGGGAGCTCACTGCCAGAGTGACTTCCAAAGGGCAACATCCAAGGCGCTGAGGCATGCACATCAAAGAGTTTGGAAAAGCCAAAGAGGGCTCTTGAAGAGAGAATCAGGAGCTGGTCTACTACGCTGACCAGATGAAGAACAGGAAAGTTGAGAAAGTAGCAAACGGTCTGGGACAACGGGAAATATGGACGACACGGGCCAATACTCAGCTAGATTTGTACCCTTCCTACAGTATGTGCTGCTCAGTGGTAGGATGACCCCTCTCCTAGCCCCATCTAAATGACATTATTGAGACAGCTGATAACTTTTCCTGATTAATCATGCCTTTCTCAAATGAAGCAAGACATGAGAGCAGACATAGCAAACATGGCATGGAGCAATTATCACTGGTTGATAACTGTACTCTTTCCCATTGGCTTAAGACACTGTGTCAGAATCATTGTCGGCATTCCACTCTGTACTTACTGATCCAGATAAAACCCCTATTCCATTCCTGCTTTACAGCTGCTTGTCCCATTCCTATCTACTGTCCCGATCCCCAAGCAGTACTGGGCGACTCCTCAAGTCAAATGGCCCTGTATTTGTGAGGATTTTTATTATCTTTTTTTTTTCTCTCGAACTAGTCAAGTGGGCTTGATGCTGCTGAGGAAGTTTGCAAATTGTTTTATTCTATTCCCTCTTCCCTGAAAGTGGAGCCCTGCAGGGAAGGCATCATAGGGCTGAGACAGGTAACGGAGGCCCGGGAGTGATCCTAGGAATGCTTCTTATCTGCAGCCTGAATCACAATGCTGGAAGGTGAACAACAGGCTTGTGTTTGCACGTCCAGCTTTTCTGAAAGTCAGAGGAAATGTTATTGTGGCCATTATCAATCACACTAGGGTATGCTGAGCTGACTAAAATCCAACTTTGAAATGTTCTGTATTGTCATGCCTAGACTCTCTATCTAAATTGTTTCTGTTTTGTATTGCATACTTTATTTGCAGCATACCTATCACTTGCTCTGAAAACTCCACGTCCACCTTTGATCTGAAGCGCTAGAGTTCTGGAGAAAATGAGGAAAGGAATGTTAACCTGTTTAGCACTGGGCCTGACGTGGAAAAGGTGTTCAGTAAATGGTAGCAATGTTCATTCTCTTACGTTAATTTTTGACAAGTAAACATTTTCAAATATTGTACCTAAACCAAAAGCGTTAGAAGAAACAAGTAGCAGTCACACTCGAGACTCCTGTAGAAAGATTTTTAAAAGAAATAATAATTATGAGGTGCCTGGGTGGCTCAGTCAGTTAAGTGGTCAACTCTTGGTTTTGGCTCAGGTCATGATCCCAAGGTTGTGAGATGCAGCCCCCCGGTGGGCTCCACGCTCAGTGGGGAGTCTGCTTGAGATTCTCTCCTTCTCCCTCTGCCCCTCCCCCCACTCTCTCTCTCTCTCTAATAAATAAATAAATCTTTTTTTTTCAAAAAAAAAAAAAAGAAATAGTAATTATTGTCCAGAGTTTCCACCTTAGCCCTTTTGACATTTTGGGCTGGATAATTCTTTGTTGTGGGGGGTTGTCCTTTGCATTGTAGGACATTTAGCAGCATCCCTGGCCTCCACCCACCACATGCAGTTTGCACCCCCTTCTCAATTATGACAACTAAAAATGTCTTCAGATATTGCCAGATGTCCCCTGGGGGGCAGGAAGGTGCAAAATCACCTATAGTTGAGAGCAACTGATCACTATCAAATCCTCTGTATGAATTGTAACAGAGGGGAACAAATTTTATGGTCAACCACAACTATCTTATAAAGGAAGAAATCTGTTATGAAATAGGCCTGTTTGTTCAGCTCTGGTCACCTGATAGGTTTGGATATTTCAGGTCAGCTTGGAGCTGAATTCGTCAGCAGGCAGCCCTCCAGAAGTGATTATTCCCAGCAGAGATGCCAGAGAAGCCCTGCCAATGCAGAATACTCAGAAATGCTAGATATAATATTTCTTAAAACATCTTTTTAAATGTAGGGTTAAAGTAGTGGAAAGTAAGAGAAATCTTCAGAGGCCCAAGATGAGAAAACCCGAATACAGAGAAGCAAATGCTGAAGTCAGGATTTACCCTGAAGATATCTGCCAATCCTTGGGGGCCTAGAGCTGGGTTTTGATAGGTCTTGTGTACTGGGAACATGAGCCAAACTCCGGGTCTTCTGTGGGATAGGAGGTAAGGTTAGCGACACTTTCCTCAAGCTCTGAAAAGTAACTCTCTCTTTTACTCTGAAAAGTAACACTCTCAATAGGTGAACTAGAAAAAAAGCTCCAACCCTCAAAGTTCTAAGACTTGGCTCTAAATGAAATAGAAAAAAAGATCTCCTTTGCTAATTCTTTTTAAAAATATTTATTTATTTATTTATTTATTTATTTATTTATTTATGAGAGAGAGAGAGCATGAGCGGGAGGGACAGAGGGAGAGAGAATCTCAAGCAGAGTCTGCGCTGAGTGGGGAGCCTGACGCAGGGTTCGATCTCACAACCTTGAGATCATGACCTGAGCCAAAACCAGGAGTTGGACACTTAAACAACTGCACCACCCAGGCGCCCCTCCTTTGCTAATTCTTAATCATAAGCCTGCTTACACATATTTTAGGGGCTGAAATTTATATTTTTTATGTAACTCCAAACTCAAAGCTAAAAATTCAATGTAAATTTTGTACCAGTTTGGTAGTATCCTGTAGGCAACTGACAGAAGAAATACAAATCCTCCTGAGAGGAACAAAAGCTAACCCCACATGTCAAAACATCCTCAAAGATAAAGCTTCAAGAAATATGAGATAAAATAAACAAATCAGAGCATATTTTAGAGATAAAGTCACCATCAATTAGAGTCAGAAGAAACAACAAACTGCAGAATTAGACCCCCCAACAAACAGATACAGAATGATTAGCTGCGTAATATAAAACCAATATGTTTACTATGTTTAAAGAAGTAAAAAGAAAAACTAGGCAGTGTTACAGAGAAGTTAGAATCTATCAAAACTGACCAAGCAGAAAGGAAACAATGAAAGTGCTATTATTTGTAGGTAACATATTTATGTATGTAGAAAATCCAAGGGAATCTTTGAACAAACCATCAGAATTAAATGAATTTATCAAGGATGAGGGATGCAAAGGTAATATACCAAAATCAACTGTACCCAGAATAGCCAAAATAATCTTGAAAAAGAACAATGTTGGAGGTCTCACACTTTTCAATTTTAAAACTTACTACAAAGATACAGTAGTCAAGACAGTGTGGTATTGGCACAAGGACAGACATATAGATCAATGGAATAGAATTAAGAGACCAGAAATAAATTCTCACGTTTAATGTCAATTGATTTTCAACAAGGGTTCCAAAGCAACTCAATGGGGAAACAATAATCTTTTCAGATAACTGCGTTGGGACAACTGGATATCCGCCTGGAAAAGAATCAAGTTGGACCATATATACCATATACAAAGTAACTCAAAATGGATCAAAGACCTACATATCAGAGCTAAAACTATAAGGCTCTGAGAAAAAAACACAGGTGTAAATTTTTTTGACCTTGAATTAGATATGACATTAAAAACACAAGCAACAAGAGAAAAAAATATGGGGTGCCTGGGTGGCTCAGTCATTAAGCATCTGCCTTTGGCTCAGGTCATGATCCCAGGGTCCTGGGATTGAGCCCTGCATTGGGCTCCCTGCTTGGCAGGAAGCCTGCTCTTCCCTCTCCCACTCCCCTTGCTTGTGTTCCCTCTCTCACTGTCTCTCTCTTTCTGTCAAAAAATAAATAAAATCTTTTAAAAAAAGAGAGAAAAAAATATAAAAATTATACTTCTTCAAAATTTCAAATTTATGTGCCTCAAAGAACATAATCAAGAAAGTAAAAAGACAATGATATAATTAGAGAAAATTTTTGCAACTAATATATTTGATAAAGGGTTCTATCTAGGATATATAAAGAGCTCCTACAATTCAATAATAATATGACAAGTAACCCAAAATTCTTAAATGAGCAAATAAATCTGAATATACATTTCTCCAACGAAGATATACAATGGCCAATAAGCACATGAAAAGATACTCAACATCATCAGCCATCAAGGAAATGTAAATCAATGCATGTATGTTCACCTAATTGATGACAAAGGTGAGACCTGCAAACAGTGGGGAAAGGAAATGACATTCTTTTCTAGGGCAATTGAATAGCCAAAGGGACAAAATAAATCTTGACCCCTACCTCACATCATTCACAAATTAATTCTAGGTGGACTGTAGGTCTAAATGGAAACAATTTTTAAAAATCATTTATTTGTTATTTTGGGGGTGCAGGGGCAAAGGGAGAGGAAGAGAGAGAATCTTAAGCAGGTTCCACACCCAGTACAGAGCTCAATGTGGGGCTCGATCTCACAACCCTGAGATCATGACCTGAGCTGAATTTAAGAGTCAGACTTTTAACCAACTGAGCAAACCAGGCGCCATAAAAATCTTTTAGAATAGAACGTGGGGTAGGCAAATATTTCTTACCATGACACAAAAATAACTAATCATAAAGGGGAAAATGATAAGCTGGACTACAGTAAGATCAAAACCTTCTGTTCATAAAAAGGCACCATTAAAATGGTGAAAGGCAAGCACGAATTGGAAGAAGATTTTACAATATAGGACTCACATAGTAGATACAACATTCAGAGCCTCCTTAAAGAAAGTACCCACTGCTGAGCTGTGAAGAAGGTGGTTAACTCACAACCTCCTACTGTTAGCTCCTTTAGGTCCAGCCCAACTTTCAAGCCATGGACCATGCCAGTGGTCCTTGACCAATGATTAAGAAAGGCAATAATGACCAAGCATGTTTCCTGCAGAGTGTTCCCCAGCCAATGATAAACAAGGTTGTGGTACAGGAGCCTAGATATTTCCACCCCCACTCCTGGTGAGACTCCTCTAATGGGTAGCCTTTGCTCCAGACCTCCCTGTTGGGCTGTCAGATACCTTCAGGTCTACACTGTAGTCTAATGGCTTCCCTACCCAATCCTGCTTCCTTTCCTTTTCTTTCTTTTTCCTTTTCTTTCATAGGTGTTACTCCACATTAAGCCTTTCACACCTCTAACTCTACCTCAGTCTCCACTTCCCAGAGAACTCAAATCAGTTCAACTTGTATCTGGAATATATAAAAAGAACCACTACAAATTAATAAACAAAATTGCAGACAACACAATAGAAAAACAGGCAATATACTTGAATAGGCATTTCATAAAAGAGAATATCCAAATGGCCAATAAATGAAAATGTTCTTATATTAGTTCCCTGGGACTGCTACAACAAATTCCCACAACTTCCATGACTTAAAACAACAAAATTTATTTTCTTAGGTTCTGGAGGCTAGAAGTCTGAAATTAAGGTACTGGTGAATCACCCTCCTTCTTGAGGATCTGGGAAAGGGGAGAATCCATTCCTTGCCTTTTCTGGTTCAAGCCCTTGTTGTTCAAGAGTCAACGATATTTAAAGTGTTGAGAGACAAGAAAACCACCAACCTAGAATTCTGTACCCTGCAAAATTATCCTTCAAAAATGAAGGAAAAATAGACTTTCTCAGGCAAACAAAATTGAGGGGTTTTTTTGCCAATAGATTTATCTTGCAAGAAATGTTAAAAGAATTTCTTTAGAGAAAAGAAAAATAATATAAGTCAGAAACTTGGATCTACAAAAAGAATATTGAAAAAGGAATAAGTGAAGGTAAAATAAAAACTTTCATTTTTTATTCTTAACTGATCTAATATATAGGATATATAAAGAGATCTAACAGATAATGGTTCAAAATAATAATAGCAACCATACATTTAATTATGTATGTATATATATGAAATGAATGACAGCAAAGATATAAGGGATGGGAAGGAAGACTTAGTATTATTTTATTACTATAAGGTACTTACATTGTGTGTGAAATATAGTGTTATTTGAAAGTGGGCTTGGATTAGTTGTAAATGTATATTACAATCTCCAGGGCAACTACTAAAAAAAGTAAAAAAAAAAAAAAGCATAACTGATATTTTAAGAAAGAAGAGAAAATAGAATCATATAAAATGTGTAATTAAAATCATAAAAGGCAGGAAAAAAGTGGAAGACAAAAATAGGAACAAAGTACAAGGGCAAGAAACAGAAAACAGTAGCAAATATGGTAAATATTGATCTGACTATATCAATGATCACTTTGGATGCCATTGGTCTAAGCGTACCAATTAAAAGACAGAGAACATCAGAGTGTATCAAAAAAAAAAAGACCCAACAAATGTTATCTACAAGAAACCCACTTTAACTATAAAGAGATGTAAATTACAAGTGAATGGATGAAGAAAAATATACCACACAAACACTAATCAAAAGCAAGCAGGAGTAGCTATATTAATTTCAGAGCAAGGAGAGTTATCAGAGATATATGGACATTACATAATGACAAAGTAGTCAAGTCCCCAAGAAGACATAACAACAATCCTTAACAGACATACACCTAACAACAGAATGTCAAAATATGTGAGGAAATGAGTGATAGAACTGCAAGGAGAGATAGATGAATCCACTATCATAGTTGGAAACTTCAACACCCATCTATCAGAAATGGACCAGTGGGCAGAAAGTCAATAAGGACATAGTTGAATTCAACGACACCATCAATCAACTGGATATAACTGACATTTATAGACTACTTCATCCAATGCACATTCTTTTAAAGTTCATATGGAACATTCACTAAGAGAGACCACATTCTGGGCCATAAAACACAACTTAAGAAATTTAAAAGAATAGGGGCACCTGGGTGGCTCAGTCAGTTAAATGTCTGGCTTCGGCTCAGGTCATGATCCTGGGGTCCTGGAATTGAGCCCCACATTGCGTTTCTTGCTCAGTGGGGAGTCTGCTTCTCCCTCTGCCTCTTCCCCCCCACCCCTGCTCTTGCTCTCTCCCACTCACTTGCTCACTCTCTCTCTCAAATAAATAAATAAATAAGAAATGTAAAAGAATAGAAATTATATAAAGTCTGCTCTCAGACCATAATGGAATTAAACTAGAAATCAATAACAGAAAGATAACTGGAAAATCCCTCAAAGACATGGAGACTAAACAACACACTTCTAAATAACACATGAGTCGGGCACCTGGGTGGCTCAGTTGGTTAAGCATCTGCCTTCAGCTCAGGTCATGATCTAAGGGTCCTGGGATTGAGTCCTGCATCGGGTTCCCTGCTCAGTGGGGAGCCTGCTTCTCCCTCTCCTCCACTCTCCTGCTCTCTCTCACTCTCTCTCTCAAATAAATAAATAAAATCTTAAAAAAAAAAAAACTAAACCACATGGGTCAAAAAAGAAAATCTCAAGAGAAATGTAAAATTATTTTGAACTAAATGAAAATGAAGACACAATTTTTCAAAATTTGTGGGATGCAGCAAAAGCTGAGGGAAATTTATAGCACTGAATGCATATATTAGAAAAGAAGAAAGATCTAAAATCAATGATCGAAGCTTCCACCTTAGGAAACAAGAAAAAAAAAGAGCAAATTACATCCAAATAAGCAGAAGAAAAGAGAAAAAAAAATCAATAAAATTGAGAACAAGAGATCAATGGAGAAAATCAATGAAACCAAAAGCTGGTTTTTTGAAAAGACCACTAAAATTGATAAGCCTTTAACCAGGTTAACAAAGGAAAAAAGGAGAGAAGCTGCAAGTTACTAACATTAGAAATGAAAAGAGTTGACATCACTACAGATCCTTCAGACATTAAAAGGATAATAAAGGAATACTGTGAAAAACTTTATGCCCACAAATTTGGTAACCTAGATAAAATGTCTTTCCTTGAAAGACACAATCTGTCACTACCTACACGGGTGTTATAATAGTGTGGTATAAAAATAGATAATCTGAATAGGCCTAAAGCCAGTAAATTAAATCAATAATTAATAGAATAATTAACAGAAAATACTAGGCCCAGATGGGTTCACTGGTGAATTCTACCAGACATTTAAGGAAGAAATATCAGTTCTATACAATCTCTTTCAGATTATAGAAGCAAAGGGAATTCTTCCTTAACTTATTCTACGAGGCCGGCATCACCCCAATACTAAAACCAGACAAAGACATTATAAGAAAAGAAGGCCGCAGAACAATATCTCTCATAAACATAGATGTAAAAATCCTCAACAAAATATTAGCAAATTGAATTTAACAATGTAGGAAAAAAATTATATAACAACCAAGTGGGATTTATCTCAGGTATGAAAGGCTGGTTCAACATTTGAAAATCAGTTAAAGTAATCCATCACATCAACAAGCTAAAGAAGAAAAATTACATGAGCATGTCAATAGATGTAGAAAAAGTGTTTGACAAAATCCAACATCCTCTCATGATAAAAACTCTCAGTAAACTAGGAATAGAGGCAAACATCCACAATTTGATTAAAAAAAAAAAAAGACCTCCAAGGCACCTCCAGCTAATGTCATACTTAATGGTGAGAAACTAGAAGGTTTCCCACTAGAATCAAGAACAAGGAAGTATGTCCCTTTTCACTACTCTTTTTCGACGTTGTACTGGAAATCCTAATTGGTACAATAAGACAAGAAAAGGAAATAAAGGGTATACTGGTTGAGAAGGAAGAACTAAAAGTGTCTTTGTTCACAGATAACATGATTGTCTATGGAGAAAATCTGAAAGAATAAAATTTAGCTGCAAACTTAAAACTGCTCTCAAGAAACTGGTGTTTTTAACAAATAGAGAGCAAAAATTAGAATGACAAGGAGAAACTGACTTATCCACCATCATAATAGGAGAGTTTAATGCATCTTTCTGTAATTTACAGACCAAGTAGATAAAAAATGAAAATAAAAATAAAATCTGTAAGACTACTGATGACTTGATCAACACAAATAATGCTTGACTTACACAGAACTCTGCACTAATCAATTTAGGAAAAGATTCTTTTCAAGAATCCATGATATGTTTTACAAAAATCGGCCACATACTGGTATGAAAAGCAAGTCCAAACCAAGTTCAAAGAATTGGACATACAGATCACATACAGATTCACAGAGATCACGTTCTCAAACAGTGAAGTAATCAGTAACAACAAAAAATATATACATTTGGAAATTAAAACATATAATCTAAACAACTCATGCCAGGGTCAAAGGAAAACTAATGATCTGAGGCTCCAAACTTCCATGAGGTGAAACAGCTAATGAAAAATCTCTGATGGTAGAATGACTGAAGAACCTTTAAGAAAAGAGGGTCCAATGCTGAATTTAAAGCTGCTTTTACTTCTTCAGCATTGTCTGTGTTAAGAGGACCTCTCTTAGCTGATGCTCAAATGTCAATCATGTTTGGCCTTGCTTGTCATAGGTCCATAACTGAACCAGTCACTATGGATAGAGAGATGGAATCTTCTGATTGGCCATCCTGGGCTAGGTTCCACCTCTGTGAAGATGGAAATAGGGGTGGAAGTATTTTGACCCCTAGACCCTCTGAGACCACGTGGGGCCAGAAAAGAGGTCCCTCCTGGGAAGGAAGCTTGACAAACAAAATCACCCTTCTTCCCATAAATACAATTTTATAAAGACTTCTGAGTAGCATGATAAAATGACTCTACAAAAAAAACTAAAAACCAAAATCATGTCTAGTTGCCACACTCAGTCCAAAGTTCAGGATTTCTGGTGATGCATTTTCCCCTTTCATGAGGTTCCAAAGCAGCCTTTCATGGATTTGGCACACTAGTGCCAAAAGATAAGTTGAACCACCATCACCACCACCCCCGGCATACCCAAGACCCAATGACAAAGGGACAGCAGAAATACTGCCATAAGTCTCCCATTCAGCAATGAGGAGAAAGAAAAATCATGCAAAGCGGCTCTAGTACATTCCATGTTCTGCAAGGTAGGAACAAAGACAGACCCAGATAGTCTTCTGGGTCAGACAACCCAACTGCCCCCTTCCTACTAATTGCAAAGAAACCCCTTGCTTTGGGATTTCCATGGCCACTTTTGAGTAAGGTGTAGGGAAGCCTCCCCATTCAATGGCCACTTCCTTTCAGAATAATTGTTGGGCCTCAGGCTGCTATGGGATTTACGCAGTCACACACCACTGTTCACCAAGCTTGAGATTTTCTGGATTTATAATATCCCCACAATCCTAGTGAGAAGCTCTTCTATTTGAGTTTACAAACTCTGTTAACTAGTAACTAACTCCAGAAGTCTGTTCCTGGTCATGGTCTTTGAACTGGACTTCCCCTTAAGGTTTATGACTCAGAGATAATCATGCCATGGGTCAAAGACCATGACCATGACCATGACCAGGGGAAGTCCCAAGCACGACCCAAGTTTCTTTCTGTTTCCCAGCCCTTTGGCCTTGTATTCAAATTGAAGGCTCCCTTCTAGACTTGAAGTGGGAAACAGCTAATCTGACACCTGCTCCAGTGCCTGGTGGGAAAAGAGAATTTAACCCCAATTATGGTTAGATCTAGGGGTGGATCCAGCTATAGGTCTAGCTAGATCTTGAAGCTCAAATATACTCTCAAGGCTCTGTCTCTTCTCCCTTTTCAGCTCTGCTTACCTCTGCGTGGCCTTATGCTAAATGAGGTTGTGTCCATATGATAGGAAAGATAGCCTCTGGAAACCTCAGATTCACACCGTTTGAACTTAGCAAATAACTAAGAGGACAGCTTATCTCTCTCCCCATATCAATCTGAGGCCCATCTTGAGTTACATAGCCAGGCCTGTAGTCATGTGGGTGGGGCATTTTGGCCAGCTTGAGCCAGGTGCCCACATCACTGTGATGGGGGTAAAAGATGGGGCCTTCACCTCACTGGCCACCTCACAGACCCCTCTTCTTACTCCTCCCCTGGCACCTCTCCTCCTTCTCAGAGGTCAAATCCCCCTCTTTGGCTCAATAGTGTGCCTTACCCTGAGTTGCTTGGCATATAAAACCACCCAGTTCTTGGGCGTCTTACCCCCATGCTTTCAGCTTATCAAAATATTTTCCCAAACAAGGACTGTTGCCTACCTAAGAAGAATTCTGCTACCAGCAATTAAGACCAAAATATGTCCCCTCGTTTTAGCACTATGCTTGTGATGAAGACAATCCCTGTGTTAGACAAGGGTCCCTATGATCCTCACATAAGGGAAACTGAGTCAGGTTCAAGGCATCCACTACAACATGCCCACAATAAACCCAAGCATCTCAAATACATGGCCGAGGCCAAGCACCCAAGGGCAGTGATAATGAAAGCAAGTGGGATACTTTGAGGGAAAGTCAGTATTCAAAAAAAGGAGTCCAGGAGCATAGCCTTTATCTGGCTCAGTCAACTCTAAAGGAGGAGATAGCCTGCATATTCTCCAGGTAATCCTCTGTGAACGTTATTTCTCAAGGGTTAAGATTAGGGTTGGTGGCAGCAGTTCTAAAAACCTCACGAGGCCACAGCATGGTGGCATTCCTGCTGTAGATTATGCAGATCTATATAATTTTAAATTCAACCAAACTGTTGATAAGGCAACATACCATTATTGTGCCCATTTTACATTGGGGAAACTGATGATCAGCTTGGTTCAGTAAGGTCAAGGTCAGAGCCGAAGTTTATGCCTGGTCTATTTGATGCTGAAGCCTCAAAGCTT
Source organism: Phoca vitulina (assembly GCF_004348235.1). Lineage (NCBI taxonomy): Eukaryota > Metazoa > Chordata > Mammalia > Carnivora > Phocidae > Phoca > Phoca vitulina. Next base: position 13,443,337 of record NW_022589715.1, on the reverse strand, counting down.
TTCTTTTTCTTTTTCTTTTTTATTTTTTTTAAAGATTTTATTTATTTATTTGACAGAGAGAGACACAGCGAGAGAGGGAACACAAGCAGGGGGAGTGGGAGAGGGAGAAGCAGGCTTCCTGCCAAGCCGGGAGCCCGATGTGGGACTCGATCCCGGGACTCCAGGATCATGACCTGAGCCGAAGGCAGTCGCTTAACCAACTGAGCCACCGAGGCGCCCCAAGCCTCAAAGCTTTTAAATTTAGTTCTTGATCTCATTCCTACTTAGTTTGAAAAGCATATATATTGTGGCTAAGAGCAGAGATTGGCTTCAAATCCTGGCTTTATTATTTAGTAGATTTTCTGTTAGTTACTTAACCATTCTGTGCTTTCGTTTCCATAACTGTAAAGTGAAGATTGTAATAATATTTTTCTCAGAGGGTTGCTGTGATTTTAACTGAGCTTTGAACACCGTCATGTGGTAGATAATCAATGCACTATTACCATTCTTCTCTAGTTAGAGCTTCTCACCTCTGTCTTACCTTCAGCAATGGATATGTAGTGGGCACCTAGTTTGATGCTAAGCTCAGCCCCTGCCTTCAGGCTGCCTTAGTGGGTGGCAGGGGGATAGCTGAGTCAACAGCTGGGGCACCGTATCCCCAGTGTGGGCGGTGAGTACCATTATAGAGGCTGGGGCAGCGGGCTTCAGAGAACAGAACAGCCAACTGCCTGGGGGGAGGAAAAGGTGCTCCGGATCTAGGAGAATGAGTAATGATTTTCCAGGAGAGGTGTCATCGTCAGGAGCTGGGGGTAGGTGGTGGTGGTGGGGGGTATTAGAACCATTCTGAGCAGTTTATTGGAACCAAGGGTGTTTGGGGCTGGGGATGTAATGGGTGAGATCCAAGAGGCTTTTCAACTGCAGGGATGGCTCAGACTGGTGTTTTAAATAGTTCTGGCCAGCATGGGTGGGGGGGTGGTCAGTAGGATAAGGGAGGCCGGCTAGGCATCTATTGTCTAGAAAGATTGCATTCAGATCCCAACATGCCTGGGCACGAGTTCTTTGGGAACTCATAGGCTGAGCGTGCCAGGCTGTGGTGAGGAGCAGGAAGGGTCCATCCTGGGCAGCTAGGCACGAGCTCCCGGACTGGTTCCATCCGCCTCCGTTTACTCTGTGAGGGATGTAATGCTCCGGAAAGAGCCTCAAGGCTTCGTGAGGCCTGAGGCTGGCATAAGTGAGAGAGGGATCAGATCATCTGACCCTGAGCTTTGGAGCCCGACTCAAGAGAGCTGAAAGAAATACGTAACTCTTCAGCGCCAACAGTCCACCTGAGAGATGGCTGCCGTGTTGCTGATTAAGAGCAGGGAGTTTCCTACATTGCAGCCAGCACGGGTCCTCTCGAAGTTGCACCGGCCCCTCCGGGAGAATTAACTACCACGAGATCAACCAGAGCCTGGTCGTGCACCTGCTCCTTTCCCTCAGCAGAAATGCTTTGTGACACGCGAGCAATACCGAAGAGTGAGAAGTTTTCAGACTCACTGTACACGTTCAAGTGGTAAAGTTTCCAAGAAATCCTGCTGTTGGGGAAATAATCTAGTAAAAAGTTGCCAAATCAAAGAAAGGAAGGAAAAGAAGGAGGGAGAGGAGGAGGCTTCATCCTCGGAAGTCAGAAGTGAGCAGCCAGCACCAGCCGCCCCTCAGCCTAAGCACACCCCCAGCCTGGCACCTGGCCTTGGAGCCTCCCCGTCCGCTGGGTCTGACCCCTCACGCCCCTGAAGGAGTCTTTGTCACCCTTTGCTGGCCAGTCTGCGTTCCTGACGCAGCCTTCCTGCCGCTGGGTCTGCCCTGCCCGGATCTGGTGTCTTCTCTCCGGCCGGGTAACCTGAGCCAACCTCCAGGGTGCCCCTGCCACTTTGGCCAGCGTCTGTGCACACTCCAGTGAAGCCCACCTCCTTGTCACTCAGGTCGTCCCTCTGGACACTGGGCATCAGTGAAGGCGAGCCTAGGGGTGCCATGTTACTTGGTAGACCTAGGGAAGTCCCTCTCCAAGGCTGGCTGTACAAATACAGCTGCTTATCATGAGCAGCTTGTGGCCGTGGGTCCTTGCTCTCACGTCTTTTGTTTCTTCCCAAAGCGCCCAGCACAGAGCCAAGCACAGAGGAACCGTTTCACAAAAGCCATGGGAATGGAACTGTTTGCCACAGAGCACTGGCATCTTTTTAGGCAGGGTGTCTGCTTCGCTTCTAGGGGGAGCCCGCTGCCGGGCAGTGGGGGGCTTGTGGCGGTGGTGGCCGGGCTCCAGTGTGAGGGCCGGGCCCCAGGGCGTGTGATGAGAGCCAAGGCAGGGAAAGCAAGCTCCCTCCTGGTTCTACTCCCTTCTACTCTCCCACGGGCACACACTCCTGGGGGGCTGCCCTCCCGTTCCACAGAACACCTCTGAGGTCTCCCGGCCGACCTATCCGTTGTCCGTCTGCACACGGGCACGGAAATCCTGGCGTCCGCGGCCAGAGCATCACTTCGGAGCCCAGATAGAAAATGCCAAGAGGAGCTCTAAGAAATGATTGCTGCTCCTTGGCTCCGCTTTTGTGCCTGGTAGCCTGAGCCACGTGGGCCATTGTCTCCTTACCCCGGGTCACAGAGCGCTGCGCTGACTCTCCGTAAAGCCCTGTGGGAGGCAGCAGCTACTAACATCGGGCACCTGCACGGGGCCTGGCTGCCCGGGGGGCTCTGTCATCGCAAGGTTTCTCTCAGTCCCCACTGCCATCCGAGGTATTACCGCCTCCCTTTAAAGAGTGAGGAAAGGGGCCCGGAGAGGCCAGGGGCTTGCCCAATACCACACCAACCGAACAGCCTTTGTGCTCCGGGCTCAGTGCTCTTTCCGCACAGGCACCATGTGGGGGTCGGGGCAACACAGGCTCGCTGGCCTGGTGGCAGAAGGCTCCCTGGGCTGGAGTTAGGGGCGAGGAGATCCACGGCAGCCATTATAAGCATTGTCCATCCTTGGTCTTGAGGGAGGGTACGCAAAGCCTGTGGTGCTCTTGGCACAGGGCGAAGTGGAATACGGCGCGGGGGAAGGGGGGCGGAGGCGGGGGGACCCTATCCTTGCCTTGGGGAGTTTAATTAGCTCCTGTTCTGCAGGGTGCCGGCAAAACTGTGCGTGAAGACTGAATACCTAAAAGTAAACAGCCGTTCTGTTTGTACAGTTAAGAACTTGCGGAGGGGCAAGTTCTGGTTTTTCAACGTAGTTTCAGGTCAAGTACAATGATAACTCTCATTACTGCCTCCAGGTTAAATTCCACGGCTCCTTTTGCCCTAGAACAAAGCTCTGGCTTTCAGACTTCCTGAGGCCACCATAATGAAGGTCTTCTGTTTGCACTTTTTCCCCTTCTGTCTAAATTTGGGGGCTACTTCTGGCATGCCCATCTCCTTGCTTAGATTCAACTCCCGTTCCCTGGCGCGGTGTCGGGGGTTTTCACCTACACGATCTCGTGAAATTCTCCCAGCCAGCCCGTAAGATTGGTTTCCTCTCTCAAAGTCAGAGATGAGGAAATTGAGTTTTCAAGTGGCTAAGTTGTTTGTCCCATGTCACCAGGTAGCAGGTGGAACCCGCAGTTCTAGCCACACGCTGACGCGTGTGGACATGACCTAACCCATCCGAGGTCCGAAACTCTCATAACCGACTCGAAGCATTCTCACTTGTCTTGTTTATGTTTCTCTCACAGCCACCCCACAGCCTCAGCCACACCTTTCAAGTTATTCAATTATTCATATGGCTGGATTCACCAGTCTGGGTCTCCTTTTTAAGGGCTGAACTTCCCCAACGTCCTTATTCATCCTCTCAGGACAAGGAGTTTCATCACAGACTATGAAGGCTCTCTGAGGCTCTGTGAAGCAGGGTCTATTCCCTCTGCCTGAAACATGCCTCCCTCTGCACCAGCTATTCCTACTCCAGTGGATGGAAGTAGCTATAGATTTTGTTTATTCAATAGGTTTTCTCATCCCCAGTTTTCTGGTAACAGTGTTCTTCCTTCCCCCTCCCCCCTTTTGGGCAACTTCCTCCCCTAATCTAATCCTCGACTGCCCAGCATGGTTCTCCTCCATCCCCTGGCAACAGAGGAGAGATGTGTGACTGAGATTTGGTCAATCAAGGGACCCAATCCCTGTGACCATCATGGCTGGTTCAAGGATGAGCTTCTGACTGATCCAAGGATTACAATTTTTTCCTCTTCAGGCAATGGTACAATGAATATGCTGTATGGGTACTGACGTCTGCGTTCATTTGTCCAATTATTCCCATGGGATAAATGTCTGGTTTGAAATTGCTGAGTGATACGTATGTATGTTTTAAGTTCTTGTGAGGTTGCCCTCCAGAAAAGTTGGTGCAAATTTACACCATCCCAGCAAGATGGGAGAGTTGGTTCTGCACACCCCAGCAATAGCTTGTGGTGTCAATCTCTAAATATTTGCCCGTCTGAGAAGTGAGGACAGCTGTTGAAATCTGTTCCCAATCTTGGGCCTCTTCTTGCGTCATGTTCCCGCATGCCTGTCCCTATAGTTACCTACCCCTGGCCTTGCTTCTAAATCTCTTGCCTGGTCCTTCATCCAACTTTATAAGTCTCCTTGTATCCTGCTCTCGCTCTACTAGACTGGAAAGAGTCTTTACCTTATACAGCTCCCTTTTCCCCCTAGCTCCTTGCAGGTGCTAAGAATAGTTTGGAACCCAATAATTATTTTTTGAATGAATGAATAAAAGAATGAATGAAAACCCTTCTATGATCCACCTGTCTCCTGTACAATTCCCGGTGGTGCCATGTAGGTGGGTCAGTGTTACCCTGAATAGATAGATAAATGCCCAAGAACCTCAGGTTTCAGGAATCCACCCTCAAATGCACACAGTGATTCCATCTCTGAACTATGATGACTTATTTCCCCGTGAGCTCATATGTCCAGTCTCTGAGTGGCACATTTAGTTCAAGGAAGGGTCATACTCCTTTCAGAGCATTTCTACCATCCCAATCAACCCACCAACATTGCAGGATCAAGTTCAAGTTTCCATTTCTGTGCCCCTGAGTTCTGACTGTACGTGGAATCTGGTAAAATAATTAACATTTTTTGAGTGCTCACTCTTTGCCAGACTTTGTCCTGGGCATTTTATATATTTCATTAGTCACATTCTTCCTGGTCCTTGTGATGTCCACAGGCTCTTCTAAAGGGAATTTCCACTCCAGCCATTCCCAGAGGGAAGATGGGGTGCAGGAATAATTTGGCTGCCATGCTTTTTACCTCAACTTTTGCTCATCAGTTAAGTCCTGTCTTTACAATTTAAGTCTTCCACATTTCTTATTAGGTCTAGCCTTGGCTGTTTAATCTTTCTTCGTGGAGTAAATGGGATTCCCCCTACCCCTTCTTTTTCGACGTTGTGAAATTGGCTCTTGTTTGTTTATTAGAACATGATTTTTGTAAGTTGATTTTGTATTTGGCCACTTTTCTAAACCCTCTCACATTTGTGAGTTTTTAAGTGTATTCTCTTTGATTTTCTAAGTGGACAGTATCTTTTAAGTAGTAAGTCTTGGACAAAGTAATGATGTTAACAGTGTTTGGAGATATAATTCACATACTATACAACTTACCCATTTAAAGGGCAAAATTTGATGGGTTTTTTTTTTTTTTAGCATATTCACAGTTGTTCAACCATCATCACAATTAATTTTAAAACAATAAATGGCAATTTTTTAATTCCTTTTTTTTCTTCCTAATTGAATTGGTTAGGATCACCAGTAGACTGGTCACTAGTAATGGTGATCATGGGCAACTTTGTTTCATTCCTGATATTTCTAGAATGTCTGATTTTTCACCATTGAATAGGATGTTTGCTAACGGTTTTTGGTAGCTAGGCTTTATCAAGGTAAGAAAGTTCCCTTCTACTGCCAGCTTGCCAAGAATTTTATGTTCTTATTTAGAAATAGGCACACATTTTATCAGATCCATTTATCAAGGCATTTATTGTGAGGGAATAATCTTTTCTGCCTTTTAATCTATTAATGTAGCAAATTAATAGATTCTCTCCTTAAAACCATCTTTGCAGTCTCTATGTATAATCCTTTGAAAACACCATTGGATTCAATTTGCTGATAGTTCACTTAGAATGTTGGGCCTTTAACTTTTTAGTGCAATTAGTCCATAGTTTCCCTTCCTTCTTTGTTGGTTTCTTTCCTTTTTTTTATAATGTGCTGTGGTGAGCCAAGGTCACACTTTTCTCAGTTGTTTCCAAGTACTGAGTAAGCAAGACTGAGGAAGGTGCATGCCTAGCTATTTCTGCTCAGTGTGGGACTCCTCTAATGGTCAGTCTCTGCTCTGGGGCTTCTCACTGGGTGGGCAAAGACTTGGTCAGATCTGCATCCTGGTCTGACAGCTTCCCCTGCCTAACCCAGATGCCACCCTTTCTCTTGCACAGATGTTTTGTCCAAAAAACTGGGCTTCTAACTCTAGTTGGCTTCCCAGAGCCCCCATTAGACACATATGCCATCTTTCCAGCTTGGCATCTAGACTTGTAGACTTATGTTTCCTACACTCTGAAAGAATTTATGTACCACAGAGACAGTCAGGTCCTTGAAAATCAGATGTAATTCACCAATGAAGCCATCTGAGCCTGGTTTTGTTTTTTTGTTAAAGGGAAAGAACTTTGACAACAATTCTGATTTCTTCTGTGTTTATTGGCCTATTCACCAGTAGACTGGTCAAGGGGATTTTTATTTTGCTACTTTTTGCTTTTTAATTTCTAATTTTATTGCATAGTGACCAAATAATAAGATTTGTATGCTTTCTGGAATTTATTGGGATTCTCTTTGTGGTCAAATACATGGCTAGTTTGTAAAAGGGCCATGGGTGTCTGGAAAAAATGAGTAATCTCTTTGTTGGGTACAATGTTTTATTTCTATATATTAGATACATTTCAGAACTCTATGGTGACATGCATTGAAGCATATGACTATCTTTTCAGTGGACTGTAGCTTTTATCAATATGAACTAATCCATGTTTGCTGGGACGCTTTTTATTTTATTTTTTGATTTTATTTGTTTATTTGAGAGAGCGAGAGCGAGAACATGAGCAGGGGGAGGGGCAGAGGGAGAGGGAGAATCAGGCTCCCCGCTGAGCAGGGAGCCGGATGTGGGGCTCAATCCCAGGACCCTGGGATCATGACCTGAGCCGAAGGAAGATGTTTATCTGACTGAGCCACCCAGGCGTCCCTATTTTATTTTTTTAAATTGTAGTAAATGACACATAACTTAAAATTTGCCACTTTCACCATTTTGAAGCGTACAGTGCAGTGGTATTAAGCACATCACATTTGTCGTGCAACCATCACCACCCTCCAGCCACAGAACTCCTTTCATCTTGCAGAACTGAAACTCTGTATATATTCAGTAACAACTCCCCATCCCTCTCTCCTCCAGCCCCAGGCAGCCGCCATTCTGCTTTCTGTCTCTATGAATCTGATTATTCTAGGATCCTTCTGTAAGTGGATTCATACGGTATTCATCCCTTTGTGACTGGTTTATTTTGCTTACATAATGTCCTCAAGTTTCATCTATGTTGCTGCACGTGACAGAATTTCCTTCCCTTTCAAGACTGAGCCATATTCTACTGCGTGCACAGACTACCTTTTGTTTATCTCATCATCTGCTGAGGGACACTTGAGCTGCTTTCCCATTAGCTACTGTGAATCCCGCTGCTATGAACATGGGTGTACAAACATCTCTTCGAGTCCTTGTTTTCAGTTCTTTGGGGTATGTACCTAGAAGTGGAATTGCTGGATCATGTGGTAATCCTATTTTTAATTTTTTGGGAAACCACCATCTTGTTCTCCATAGTGGCTGCCCCATTTTACGTTCCCACTAGCACGAGTGGTCCAGTTTCTTCACATCCTTGCCAACACTTGTTGTTTTCTATTTTTTGTGTTTTGTTTATAGTAACTATCCTAATGGGTGTGATGTTGTTTAAATTGTTGTTTCTGGTTTTATAGTTATTATGTAACATATGATACCTATCTGGGTGGTGTCTATTTCCTTCTGCCTTTATTTTTTTTCTTCAAGTTTTTATTAAATTCCAGTTAGTTAACATACAGTGTGGTATTGGTTTCAGGAGTGGAATTTAGTGACTCATCGCTTACATGTAACACCCAGTGCTCATCACAAGTGCCCTCCTTAATCCCCATCACCCATCTAGCCCATCCCCTGCCCACCTCACCCTCCTAACCTTCAGTTTGTTCTCGAGAGTTAAGAGTCTGTTTTATGGTTTGCTTCTCTCTCTCTCTTTTTCCCCCCCATGTTCATCTGTTTTGTTTTTTTCTACCTTTATTTTCAAACTTTCTGCATAATTTTCTTTTAGATATACCTTTTGGAAATAACATATAACTTAATTTTTTTCTTTTTATTAGCCTAAACTGAATATCTAGGTCATGTAGTTGGCTAATTTAGCCTATTCCTGGGTACTCTGATTACTTATACAATCAGATTTGTCCTTGTCACGTTGTTTGTATGTTCTCTATCATACTTTCTTCCTTTTTTTCTATCTTTTCCTCAGCTTTCTTTCTTCCATGCTTTTCTTATTGTGGGTTGGAAATTATACATTCTATGTCTATTCTTTTGGTGGTTACCATTAAATTTTTAAGACATAGTTCAACATAATTTTTTAAAGCATTTTGAATTCATCTAGATCAAAAATTGGCAAACTATGGCCTGTGTGCCAAATCCAATCCACCATCCACCTTTGTACATCCTGCAGGTAAGAATAATTTTTATGCTTTTAAGTAGTTGAAAAAATCAAAAGAAGAATGATATTTCATGACACATGAAACTTCCATAATTCAAATTCCATAAGGGAAGTTTTATTGGAACATATCCACATTTTTTTGCCTACACATCATCTAGAGCTATAATGGCAAAGCCTAAAATATCTGCAATTGGCTCTTTACTGAATAAATTTGCTGATTTCTGGTCTAGATATATTTCTGCCCCCAAACAAGATAAGGATTAATACAGATATTAGTGCTTCCTTTGAATCTCCAAATCTTACTCCATACCACCCCTCTGTTGCATCTGGGATTTCGCTTCTAGAAACCAAAAACAACCCAGATAAGCAAATTGTCGTGTATCGACACAATGGAATGCTACTCAGCAATAAGAAAAAAATGAACTGTTGAAACACACACATCTGAAAGCGCGATGCTAAGTGAAAGAAACTAAATGCAAAAGGCTACATACTATATGATAATATTTATGTGACATTCTAGAGAAGACAAAACTATAGTGATAGAAAGTAGATCTGTGCTTTCTAGGGGCCAAAGGTAGGGGAACGCTGATTGGCTTCAAAGAGGCATGAAGGAACTTTTGGGGTGATGAAAATATTTATATTATGATTGTGGTGATGGTTACACAACTGTATACATGTGTCAGAATCAACCAAGTGTATACTTTGAATTGCCGTTGTATTGTATATGAATTTTACCTCAATAAAGCTAATTTAAAAGCCTTTTCTGGGCAAAACTCCCCTTTGGTGGGGGGAAAAATCTATGATGAGAAGGAGCAGGAGAGAACTTTCCGAGGTGTTCTATATCTTGATGGAGGGTTACTTTACACAATTTAATGCATTTAATGCATTTGTCAAAAATCAGCTATTGTATGTTCGAAATTTGTGCCTCTCACCGGATGTAAATTTTACATCAAAGAAAACGTATCAAATATTTGAACTTTAGTTAATGATATGCATGCTTGAATATTTAGGAGGAAGTATACAGATGTCTGTAATCTACTTTGTAATATATAAAAAATAAGACAGATAAATGAATGACTCGGTGGATAGATATGCGATAAAGCAAGTAGAATAAAATATTAATGGTAGAGTCTAGGTTGTGACTGTTCTTGAGAAAATTTAAATACCTGTCCTGCCTTTAAGACATTTGTGTTGATACAAAGTAGTTGCGTGGGACACATCTGGTCCCAGCCTTAAATTATCTCATGTATAAAGAAATAAAAGCCAGGGAGAAGACGTGGCAGGACCGGTGTACTCGCCTAATTTGAGCCAGCAGCTCATCTGGTCCTTCCTGTTTTTGAGGTCCTGCTGTCCCTATTGATATTCCATAGAGTCCCTTTCTTTCTAAGCCTGAGAGAATTACAGGAGTCTAGTCTCCTGGGACCTGGTTTATGGCCGGAAACTTGGCAGTGTGAGAAACTTCTGGAACCCCACTTGGAAAATGGAAAAGTAGTAGAGTCCAGATACTTTAGCACTGGAGGGGCCTTAGACATCACTTTACAGATAAGGAAACAGGTCCAGACAGGGCATGGTGGTGTGATAGCAGAGCCGGTACTCCGCCCCAGGTCTCCTTGCTTCCAGCCCGATTTGGGTGGCAGCCAATCTGATGGTTTCCTGAGAGGCACTGATGGGAGGAGTCCCACAATTTATGAGGTAGTAGCAGCCTTATTATGAGGGGACCTGGGTTCAACCCCCAGGCTCTGCAACCTTGGGCAAGTTACTTCATCTCTTAGCTCGGCTTTCCTCAGGGGTGATAATACCTCCCTCCTGGGGGTGTTGTGAGGTTTAAATGGAGCATTGTCTCCGGAGCAGTTAGCATGATGCCTGGACCCAGGAAGAGCTCATTCCACGGGAGCCGTGTCACGGTCGTGCCTAGGACGTGTTCTGTGAGTCTGAGAAGCCAGATCTTGGCTCCTGTGCTCCACTTACTAGCTGTGACTGTAATCCTCACCACGATCCCCAGGGGAGGAGTCTTCTCCATAGTTTACAAATAAGGAAACCAATATGCATGTCCAACCACAAGTCTTCAGATCAGGATCAAACACAAATATTGTTTTCTGATAATCCTCTTGGCGGTTCTCAGCAAAATGATCATTCAGCCATCCATCTGTTTTTTCCTCAAACTCCTTCAGCTTAAGGTGTTCAGTTACGCCAAGGGGCCATGTTTTGGGGTAATATGTCCTGAGCCCCATCATATGCATCATCTGGGGGTTTGTCCGAAGTGATGATTTTGCTCTCCCCCCCCCCCCCTCCAAGCTACTGAAACAGAATCTCTGGAAGCAGGGCCAAGGATCTGTTCCAGCAAGCTCTACAAAGTAGAGAAGTGTTGTGCTAAGGAACTGATAAGAGGAGGTTGGTGGAAAGTCCCTTTGGATTTGATTAGACCTTGTAGTGATCAGATTCAGGGCAGAGCACCTGTAGCATTGGATGCTGGCATTTCTGACTGTGTCTTTTTTATGCTAACATTTATGCTAATATTTTTTATGCTAACACTTGCTCTCCACACTATCATTGACTGATGTTTCACTTAAGACCTCCTCAAAGGTGCTTGCAGAGTCTTGCTCTGAGAGTTTTTCCTTTTCATCTCTCTGGAGCTCACAAGGATTGAGTCATTTAATGAGGATTCTATCCTAGACTCAACAGCCAGGGGGATGGTTTGTGAGGCCTGATTCTCAATCACGGCTGTGCGCCGCCATGGCGGAGACCGTGTTTGGAGGAACCTGACCACACAGGAAGGTACACAACGAACCATGCGTTTCCTCAACAACAACCACCTCAATATGCTGTGGTCTAAAAACTCATCACATATTATCAAATGCACACTGGTAGAGCTCTCAAAGCCAAGTCTAGTCCACACAATGGCTTGCTGGAGGCAGATGGGGTTAGGGGAGTAGAAGAGTGACAACATGGGAAATTTTCTCAACCTCCTGGCCAGAACCAGCTCCCCTCATCTCTGTTTTATTTACACTTTCCCGTTACAGCTCCTGCTTCTTCTCATTCCCAGTTCAGATGACCTCCAACCTCCACCACCAGAGACAGAAATTACCCGGAGTCCAACACGCAACTGGAAAACCGTTCTGGAGTTTGTGCATCTGGCAGTGACTATCTCACCTCTTAACCGAACTTGATCCCTGGCAAGGAGAACTTTGCTCCAAATCTGGCCCTCTGCCCAGCAGGGTCCTGTGCCAGGGTGTGCTTGGCATGAGATTAAGTTATGTGATATATTAGCAGTAGAGTTGCATTTAATAAAAGCCAAAGTGTTACTGAACACACATGTTGCAGGAGAAAAGAAGCAAGTTGGAGCTCTGTTGGGGAGCAGAGGCAGGGCATGGGCTGGGTGTGGGGGCCGAAGTGTTTCTTAGGACCGGAGTCCCAAGGTCCTAAGAGCTGTGGAGGCATCTTTGTTAGGTCTCAGAAACAATGGCCATTCATCCCACAAATGTTTATTGGCACTGTTCCAGACAATGGGGCTATAAAGATGAGCACCAGAGATGGTGGAATATAAGGCAAGGATGAGGAGGGGGTGGTTCCTGAAAATTATCCCTCATAGAAGATTAATTCTAAGTATTCTTACATTGGAGTTCTAGCCTTCTTGTTTGCATGCTTACTTGTGTCCTTCCTTCATCCCCGCCCCTTCCTTTGTTCTTCCTTTTCTTTCACTCTCTCTTTTTTTTTCTCCCTCCCTCCCTCCCTCCCTCCTTCCTTCCCTCCCTTCCTTCCTCTTTCTAAGTAATGACAACTGTCTGGGGAAGATGCCTTAGCCCTAATTGACCTCAATCAGGTCAATTAGGGTCAGCTAACTTGTATGTTTGTAAAGGTCACCCAAATGCACTGGTGGAAAAAATAGGCAAAGAAATTTAAACACAGATTTAGTAAGTCTCCCTGGGGATAGGACCTCACAACGAAAAGAATTGCATGTTTTAAAGTTCATTTTAAAATACAAGCTCTGGAGATAACAAATATACCTACTGGGTAAACGGAGGAGAAAAATTGTCCCAGTATTATGTGGGGATGGATAATTGTGGTTTGGGGTAAAATTTCCGAGGTCAGCATCACATGTGGGTTCAGAAAGTACTGTATCTCGAACTTCTTAGGTGAAGTGGCAATGATGTGGGAACTGAATGAGAGGGGTTATTTCCCCAGGAGCCTCTGAAGTGGGGCTGCCCCCTTTCTAGCTCAGACTAAGGCCCTGGGGAGGGTCAGTATCACACTTGCTCTTTGTTGCTGCTTCCAAACCATTCTCCCTGCTTCCCTCTTAAAAAACCAGTGGGCTGGCTGACTCTCCCTTGGAATCTCATCAAGCTATCCCACTGGTGCCCTCCTTGTTGTGGGCACCTGCTGACCCCAGGGCACTTCCTTTCATTCCTTAAGGACTTTGATTCATTCTCACGCTCTCCAGCACTGTTTTATCTCCAGCTTTATTTCTCGGTGATTTCAATATCCACACAGATCTTCCCCAAGTCCCAGTGTCTTAGTCCACTCAGGCTGCTATAACAGATTGCCAGAGACTGGGCAGCTTATAAACAACAGAAATGTATTTCTCATAGTTCTAGAGGCTGAGAAGTCCAAGATCAAGGCAGACTGGCTGTCTAGTAAAGACCTACTCCCTGATTCATACACTGCCTTCTCCCTGTGTCCTCATAGGGCAGAAGGGGCAAGGGTCTTTCTGGGGTCTCTTTTATAAAGGCACTAATCCCATTCATGGGGGCCCCACCATCATCTAATCACCCCCCAAAGTCCTGTCTTCCAAATGCCATCACATCAGGGAGTCGGATTCAACATATGAATTGGGGGTGGGGGTAGGGGAGACATAAACATTTAGTCTATAGCACTCAGCCTCCAGTTCTATGACCTACACATGGAAACCAGTGACCTTGTCACCCCCACCTCAACCACTCACTTCTACAGACATATGCTAGAACCCATCACTACCACTGACTAGAGAGCCTTCCATCGTGTCAGTTTCTCGTGTCCCATGTTCCAGCCACTACACCCTGTTTCTCCAGCTCATTCCTTCTCTCACACAGACTCCAATAATTCTTCTTCTGATTGAGATATGCCATCTCTGATACTACCATGTTTTCACTAATATTTAGCCCCTTCATTGCCTCATTTCCATCCTTACCCATCTTATTAACCCATCAGCAGCATCTTTGGTGGAGTGGATCACTCCACCTTCCTGACACACGGCTGGTGGTTTGGATATGCACTCTCCTTGGATCTTCTCCCACCTCACTAGACACTCCTTCTCACATCCCTCTGACCCTGATCACTGGGAGTTCCCCAAGTTTCAGGCTTTGGACCCTTCCCTGTCACTCTTTACCGACCTCACCCAGTCTCAAGGACTGAGTGACTTCCAAAGTTAGCTCTTCAGCCTAGATCTTGACCCTAAACTCCAAATTTCTATCTCTGATTTTCAACCTGAACTCTCTACTTCGATGTCTAATGGGCATGCTAAACTCAACACCTCCTATCCCTCCATTGTGTTCCTCCTGATCTTCATCTCAGAAAAGGACAACTTCAGTTGCTTGGGCCCAATGACCTGGCAGTCACCCTTGATTCCTTTCTTCCTTTCATGCCCTGCATGCAATCAGTTAGTAGATCATGTTGGCTTACATTCAAAATACATCCAGAACCCTGTGCTTCTTACCATTGCGCTAATATGGTCCGAGCCACTGTCATCTCTCATCTGGATTATTCCAGTAGCTTCCTAACTGGTCTCTCTGCCTCATCCTTGCCATCCATTCTTCATAAAGCAACCTGAGTAAACTTTCTGGAACTGAAGTCAAATAGATTTCAACTCACTTGTCAACACTAACTGATTGTTAACGTCACCTGAGGTCCCCTGTGGAGAACTCTTGGTTTATAGAAAAGAACGCCATGATTGTTTGGCAATGTGTGCCAAGGCCTAGGCAGAGGGAGTGGGACGTGCAAGCCACAGAGTTACATGGCTTCTCTCCCCGGTGGGCCGGCTTGGACTGGGTTCCCCGGAGATGAGGATCTGTAGGCAGGTGGTTTAGTCAAGAAGCGATCCCAGGAGTGGGGAGTAAGACAGAGAAAGAATAGAAGGGAAGGGAAGAAAGCTAAAACAGAGTATCTTAATAAGTAGGTCACCTCTAAGAGCACCCAAGGCTCACGTGGGGCACCTCTGGGAGAATGCTGGGAACACACTTCAGAGTTGTTCCACCCGAGGGGAAGGGGGGTAGAATCTGTTCTCCAATGCTCCTCAGCTTCCAGTGCCCCTGAGGTGGAGGTCACAGCCTGCAGATGGACACCCTTGGCACTTGTGAACAGGATGCTGTCAGAGTCTGCTCCAGCGCCCCATCCGCAATTACTGGCCCTGCTTTGACAATGGAGTTCAACCTCAACAACTTGCTCTTCCAGAAAAACAGGTCGGACCCAAAGTTAACTAGGGGAGGCCGTGGGGCCCAGTGGACAGACACAGGTTCTGGAGTCATCCGAATGTGGGTCCACATCCTGGCACAAGCTGTGACTTCGGGTGAGTTACAGGACTTCCCAGCAACCTCATAATAACCGAGAAGTAAGAGCTCCTGCCCATAGGGGGTTGTGAGGATCCCCTGAGGCTCCCCTTCCAGACACTTCCCTGACACTCACCCACCAACTCATCTGCACGGCTTGCCACACAGCTGCCTCCACACACACATAAAGCACAAACTGCCTAGAAGCTCAGCCCCTGTCTAGGCATGACATCTAGCGTGCACAAGACAGCAGTCCACTACAGGGCAGGAAGAAGTTGTTAGAACTTCCTTTTACCCTCATTTTTAGTTATCCTTTTGAAAGTTTTGTTTTTGCTTTTATTTTATAACAACCATAATAGAATTGTGCAAGTGCATGATTTATGCGTAAATAAAGGTACAAATATTAGGGTGTGTGCTCAAAAATATCTCACGGGTATATGATCCAAATAGTTTGGAGACGACTGACATGGATCCTTCTTTCTTGGCCTGGATAACACACGTCTGGCCTCTTTCCTGCTCAGGCCTCTTCCCACAGCCCGCCCTGCCTGTAGTCTCACTCTTTCCTCCTAGAATTACATCTTGCAGCCGTTCAGTCCCTGGCCTCTCAAGTTCATAAAGGAAAGTGTTACTTGTTACCTGTATGATCTTGCCCCTTCCTGGGCCTCTCCCACAGCACCACCATCATCTCTCACACCTGTTGCTTCCCGAGGCAGAAACTGTCAGGGTCTTCCCGTAGGCCACAGACCAAGTCCAGTTTCCTGCGTCAGTTGCCCTGAACTTGCCCACTTCCTGGGCCATCTCCCACGGTTCCTGGTCCCCCACCTGGGCCCCACGACTTTGCAGTTCTCAGGGCAGACCCTGAGCTCCCACCTCTGCTCCTTTCCTCAAGGTGTGCCTGCCCCCAGGCCTGCAGATCTAAATCCCATCTGACTCCCAGGCCCCACGCAGGGGCCACATGGAGCACCGGTCCACCAGGTGACATCTTCCGGTACCTTCTAGAAACTGTACCTGCCTGGCCCCAGTGACATTTCCCAGGGGCTGCTTTGGGTCTGGGTCAGCTACATAATTTGTGGGCTCAAGACAAAATGAAAATACAAGGTCCCTTGTTCAAAAAAGAAGAAAAGCTGCCATTAAACGTACTAAAATATAAAGCTTTTCCTTTCTTCCCAAACCTCTCTCTTGTCCTGTCATGGTGTTTTTTGGTTTCCTATTTTGTTGCGCTCCCTCAGGCAAGGAGATGCGATGGCAGACCCTCACTGGCACTAGGCCACCCTTGCCCTCCACAACTCGGTGCTCACACAGCATCGGCTGCGGGGTTCCCCTCCCACTGGAAGCTGCTGGATTGGCATGTTGAGCCAGGCATCCCCCGCTCCCATGGGTGGGCGATCCCCCAGGCGATTGCAACCTGCACACTGGGCTGCTCTAGGTATTTGCATCGGGGCGGGGGCGGGGGGGGGGGGGGGGAGCAGGAGGCGGGGAGGCAAGAGGTTTGCCGTTGCTGAGTGCACCATGCCACCAGCCCAGTGCAGACAACTGCCATCATGCCATGTCCCGAGACACAGCAGGGCCCCTGTGCCCAGGCCCCTCCAGCCTGGGCAGGGAGTGGAAGTGGCTGCTGGACAAGGGCAGGAAGGGGAAACTGGGGAAGACTAGGACACTAGGAGTAAGGACACCGGGCAATGAAGACCACATCCTGAGGAGATGGCAGAGGATAGGATGGCGCTTGGGCCGAGGCCACCAGCTACCAGCACATGTCTCATTATCCTATTGGACTTAACTTACACAATACCAACTCAGAGATAAATTTATTAAAAACCTCATGCACCCCCATGTCCATTGCAGCATTATTTACAATAGCCAAAATACGGAAAGAAGCTAAGTATCAATCAATGGATGAATGGATAAAGAAAATGTGGCATATATATACAATGGACTATTGTCCAGCTTAAAAAAAAGAAGGGATTCCTGCCATTTGTGAGAACATGGATGGACCTTGAGGGATTATGCTAAGTGAAATAAGATAGAGAAAGTCAAATACTATACAATCTCACTTATATGTGGAATCTAAAAACACCACCACCACAAAACTGAGTTCATAGATACAGAGAACAGATTGGCATTTGCCAGAGGTGGGGGGAATGGGTCAAAGGTACAAACTTCCAGTTATAAAATAAACAAGTCATGGAGATGTAATATAAAGGGTGGTGATGATTACTAATACTGTATTGTGTATTTGAAAGCTGCTAAGGGAGAAGATCTTCATTGTGTAACTCTGTATGGTGACAGATAGTAATCAGACTTACTGTCCTGATCATCTCTCAATATATACAAATATTGCATCATTATGTTATATCCCTGAAACTAATATCATGTTATATGTCAATTATACCTCAATTAAAAAAGTAATTAAAAACTTCAAGACAATGCACACAGAACATGAAGTCCCAAACGCAGGGGCTTTCTGACCACAGGGCCTGGGGGACGGCACTGGACTCGCACCCGTAGGTCCAGCCCTGCTTTAGGTATTTAGATTATTAATGCATATTATGCATGTCTAATCTCCTCTACAAAGTTGATGTTTCCCCAAGTGCTACTCACACCACTGGCTGCTACACAAGATGCCTTGAGGTGACAGGCGGATGGGCATTTAAAACATTTTAATAGTTTAATAGTTTATATTTATTGTAATGTGTATTAGAAAAAATCATGTCTATCACAGTCCATAATTTCACAGCGATACTGTGTCAGTTTGAGCTGCTATAACAAAACATCGTCAACTGGCTGGCTTATCAACAACATAAATTGATTTCTCACAGTTCTGGGGGCTAGAAGTCTGAGATCAGGTTGCCGGCACGGTCAGGCTCTGGTGGGAGACCTCCTCCTGGCTGCCCACTGCCCACTTCTCATCGTAGCCTCTCGGGGTGAGAAGAGAGAAGGAGAACTCTCTGGGGTCCCTTTTATGGGAGCACTGGTCCCATTCATGAGGGGTCTTCCCTCATGACCTAATCACCCCCCAAAGGCCCCA
This sequence comes from Phoca vitulina, assembly GCF_004348235.1. Lineage (NCBI taxonomy): Eukaryota > Metazoa > Chordata > Mammalia > Carnivora > Phocidae > Phoca > Phoca vitulina. Next base: position 13,425,045 of record NW_022589715.1, on the reverse strand, counting down.
CCTCCTCATAACAGCAACATAAGAATTTTGGAGGGACACAAACATTCAGTCCATAATAGATACGTAAACTCTCTTAGAAACAAATGTATTGAAAGGAAAAAATCAGTTGCTCTAAAGAACAATATTAAGTAGATGATAGTACATGTGATACTCAGAGATGGCAAAAAATGAGAAGAACAGTCCTCAGAGTTTGAGAAACTCTACACTAAGACTGTTAGTTCTTTAGAGGCATATACAGTTTGTCACATATCATACAGTCATAGATAACCCTCTACTTGCTCCTCAGCCTCCCCAAACCCCCCTTTTAGGGGCAGCAAATGCTGAATGAATGAACCAGCAAATCAACCAATGACAACTTGGACACCAGAGCCTGAGCCTCTCTTTTGAAAATTCCATTTGTAGGACTTTTTTCTGATTTATCAACTTACGTGGGATTCATGTCTACACATTTTAGAAAAGAACTGCTAAAGAAATCAATTCCTTTAAAATACACAGAGCTTGTTTTGGAATGCACTGCCTGCCTCTCATTTTCAGGGCCTCTCCTTGATCTCCGAGTTCTGAAACTCACCATGGACACTCATAGCAGGACGCAAAGTGTCCTCTCATCCCGCCTTGGCTCCCAGTTAGTCTGGAGGCTGGGTCCTGCCAGTGGTCTGAGAGGACACTTTGTGACCTGGTTCCCCAAGGGCTTAACCTGTAGGGATATCATGATGAAGAGAAACTAGTTGATACACTTGGGAGGTCCTGGATGAACAAGCAGCCAGAAGTTTTTCATCAAAAAATTACCAGTCCTTAGAGAAATGGTCTCCAGTGTCACCTTTCCAACAAATTTCACCTTATTAAACAACAGAGCCACAAAATTTTAAAAAGGACAAAGACTGAAATATTACCCACGACAAACATTTTGGAAGCAAGTTTCACTAAAATGGAGGAAAAGGAGAAACACAGATTTTTAAAAATTTAAATTCAATTAATTAACATACAATATATTGTTAGTTTCAGAGGTAGAGGTCAGTGATTCATCAGTCTTTTTTTTTTTTTTTAAGATTTTATTTATTTATTTGACAGAGAGAGAGATAGCGAGAGAGGGAACACAAGCAGGGGGAGTGGGAGAGGGGGAAGCAGGCTTCCCGTGGAGCAGGGAGCCCGATGCGGGGCTCGATCCCAGGACCCCTGGATCGTGACCTGAGCCGAAGGCAGACGCTTAACGACTGAGCCACCCAGGCGCCCTTGTCAGTCTTGTATAACACCCAGTGCTCGTTATATTACATGCCCTCCTTAATGCCCATCACCCAGGTACCCCATCCCCCCACCCACCTCCCCTCCAGCAACCCTGTTTATTTCCTATGATTAAGAGTCTCTTATGGTTTGTCTCCCTCTCTGATTTCGTCTTGTTTTATTTTTTCCTCTCTTCCCCTGTGATCCTCTGTTTTGGAGAAAGACGGATTTGATGGTTATAGGCCAAAACGACCACCTCCAGCTTCACCAGTGTTTGTCAGGTGGCCTTTTGTTTCTTGAATAATCATTAATATACATTTATATGGGTTGTTTACTGTTGATATTTCATGAATGACCAAAAAAGGATGTTCCTGGCATGATGCTTTCAATCTACTGGAATATATCACCAGTGTTTTCTTTATTTATTTATGAGAAACTTTATTTTGCAGGTTTGAGGTAAACATTTTCAATGAACTGACACATTTCAGGACTTACCCATCACATAAATCGAGGGTGGGTGTATGTGCTCATTGTAAAAATTCAAACATTACACAGATGGGTGACTTAAAAAGTGAGAGTTCCCCCATAGTTATGCTTTCCAAAAACAAGCAGTGTTTCCAGTCCTTGGTACATTCTTCCGGATTTTGTCCATGCTTGTGCACACAAACACGCATACACACAGCAAGAGGCTGTTACTTTTTGTGCTGTATAAAATTTCCTTTCCCTTGACTCTGCCTTGGACATCTTTTCATGTTAGTTCATCAAGATCTACCATGTGAGAGGACTCACATATGACTAAACACATATTTGTGGTCAGACTCAATAGAGCACTATGATTCCAAGGATCTGCTGAACTCGACTTTCTCCCCACCACCACAAGCCAGGAGGGATGACATTCACCAACACTTGGGAAATGGCTGACTCTTCTCGGAGACCATCCCATGCTCGTCACCCACAACCTGTCCCGCACAGAAGAGCTACTGGGGATCCCCACCGTGCTGGCCGATACCACCCACTTGGCCCAAAAGGTGATTTCCCAGGCAGACCTAGTTTATCAACTGGACACTATCCTCACAGGAAAAGTCTGAGCTCTAGGGAAGAAATTCTTTTACTGAAAAATATGCAGAGAAAAACCACATAATCAAAATGACTACATGTTTAATTAAATGCCTACAAAGTAAACCATTATGTCAACTTCATTAATTGGTAAATTTACTATTTATAATCATTTCACGACATTTGAAAAATGAATTGAAAGTAATGTTTGCCCATTTGCAAGAATTCTTGAGGAATGCGTGAAGACTGCCAACAAATAACGTGCTTTCCTCATATCCTTATTATTATTATTATTTTTTTTTTAGTGTCCCATGATTCATTGTTTGTGCATAACACCCAGTGCTCCATGCAGAACGTGCCCTCCTCAATACCCATCACCAGGCTAACCCATCCTCCCACCCCCCTCCCCTCTAGAACCCTCAGTTTGTTTTTCAGAGTCCATTGTCTCTCATGGTTCTTCTCCCCCTCCAATTTCCCCCCCTTCATTCTTCCCCTCCTGCTACATTCTTTTTCTTCTTTTTTTCTTTCTTAACATATATTGCATTATTTGTTTCAGAGGTACAGATCTGAGATTCAACAGTCTTGCACAATTCACAGCGCT